>NW_005842125.1:1461272-1462913 GCF_000455745.1 Alligator sinensis | reverse complement strand
GGAAGTGCCTAGGAGTGGATTCATTTTTCAATGGATCAGGGGGCCCCAAAACTATTATCTTGCAGGGGGACCCAAAAAATTGTGGGCTGGCCCTGCCTGAAGTGGCACTTAGGTGGGACTTTTGATTGGAGTCCTCAGTCCCTGAGAAAGAGCTGTTTGCAGCACCTGGGTGGCAAGTGGAAGGAGGTGGTAGAGAAGCTCCTAAAAGAACAGGGATGTCATTGGTTGGTGTGTCATTGGTTGACCATGGGGAAGGGCAGTGTTAGTATAGGGAAGAATTGGTGCAGAGAGGATGAACTGAGGCCTGAGACAGCCTGTTCATCAACTGAGGAGGGAAAGGGAAAAGCAAAAGTGGGGGGGGCAGGGAGAGGTGTGAAGGAGACTCGAAGAAGAGAAACACAGGGAAGTGAAGAACCAATAGTCTAACAGGCAAAGTGATCTGCACACCATCCTCTGGCACCAAATTAGAAGGTGCACCATTCTGGCACTCCCACCAGGAGCTAGCCACAGCAGGTCCAGCCCCATGCTGCCTGACCATAGGGCAGGTGCAACCACTCAGCCAGTAGTGTATTTGGGAGGCAGAGGGATAAAGTGCAGGTGCAGCCCTGGGCCCAGTAGTGTATCTGGGGGGTGGAAGAATGAGGCGGATGAGTTGGAAAAGGAATTTTCCTGGAGTTTCCCAGGTCAATGTTAAGCTGACGAAAGACAGAGAATGGCAAGAAACAGAAAAGACAGAAGGGTGCAGATTGAAAAGCAGCTCCCCATTGCAACTCTCAGCACTTTGCAGGAAGCACTATGAGATGCAATGATCTCCTGGAACAAACAGAAGTTCACTGTTGTGTCTGGGAGTTGGGGAATGCAGCTGCTTGCTGAGCCTGCATCCTAGTCTCTGTAGCAACACCACACCCCATCCCATCCTGATGCTGTTTTTAGAAAGGGACGGGGGGGAAAGGGAGTGGAGAGAGCTTTTTTTTTTTGGGGGGGGGGGGGGGGTTCCCCATCCAGTGCTGGAGGGTGGGGTGGGTGGATTGGAGCACCACCCCTTCCACCTGAGGAGGGCTCCAGTACAAAAACCCAGACCAAACTCCCTCTGCTCCCTTTTCCCTCTCCCCTTCTGAAAACAGTGACAGGCTAGGAGCTTCGCAGACAAGTTTTGGAGCATGTTTATCTGAACCCTCATGCAATAAGGGTTCAGATTTTTGTGGGATTGGGCCCTTTTAAAGCAGTCTGAAGCCACGTACTTCTGTTTGGTCATGGTTGTAGACTGTGACCAAACAGCTTTCTGGGGCCAGATCAGGCAAAAATTGTCACTTCCATTTGTGCCCTAAGAGCAAAGCCAGCAGTGTCTGAAGGAGGCTCAGGCGAGAGGGTAGTAATGGAAGAAGTGATCACCCTGCCTCTTCTCTTTGTCCCCACCTGTCTCCCCTCCATTCTCTCCCCCTTCCCTCTTGCTCATAGGTTTGCCCTGGTTTAACTAACCTGTGAACACTTCCCTTCAGCTGGGGCAAGCTAACCCTGTACAGACAGGTTTGAACCCTCCAACATGTCCACACACAGGCCCACCCACTCTGTTACACAGCCTTAAACTCACCCCTTCAGTTAAAGCAGTGTCCTTTTTGTCCAAAAGTATTGGGGGGGTGA
>NW_005842125.1:1450330-1461262 GCF_000455745.1 Alligator sinensis | reverse complement strand
AAAGAGTGTGGGAGAGAGTAGATTTCACGTGCACACTCACACAACAAACAAGCACACACATGAGTAGGGCAGTTAGACACCAGAGGGGAAAAAATGGGATATGTGGAGCAGGAAATAGAGGGCAGGAAGTTTGGCTAGAGCTGGGGCATGGGGGAGGGAAGGGCAAACACTTGACATGTGCTCTCAGGCTGTGTACTCCTACACGCTTTCTGGGGAGCATTGTTTCACATCTTGCTGCAAAGCCTCTGCTGCAAAGTCTGGGGCCTGGCTCTGAAAATCCTCCTGGCACGCCTCAGAAAGGGACAACCTAGCCTTCTGGCATTCCAGCAGGCCTTTACAATGGCTCCTTGATTAATGCTGCTGCAGCCCAACCACCTTCCAGGGCAGTTTAGATTAAAAACAGCATTGAGAAAAAGTTAAAAAAATGTGGTTATTATATGGCTTTGTAGAGTTGGAAGTCACATAGTAGCTACATGGGTACATAGTTGATGTATATTAATGAAGTCTAAGAAATGCAGTTAGTCATTCAGCCTACGATAGCCCAGGGTAGAGTGGCTAAGAAGTTTCAGTGTGATACCATGGGAAGAAAAGACAAGACTCCATGCATATTAATAATATTATGTAGAGTTGTAGGGGTGTAAGACATTCTTAAGTAGTGGTTTTAGTATGTGGTGTTCAGTTGGGGTTGGAAATATTCAAGGGCATTAACAGTCTTTGTAAGTCTATTATGTGCCTGGGGGCAGAGGGGTTCAGTCTGTCTTCTCGCTCTCGTTTCTGGTGGGTGGTCTTGGCTGGCTGTCATCATACTGGTGATGGACCATAATGTGCTTGACATAGGTGTCCCTTGGATGGTATCAGTAAGGATCTACCCAAATTGAGATTTTGTGATTTTCATGGTAACCATGATTTAGGGTGGGCTCTGTGAAAAAGCACAGGCTCCCTGAAAAAAAAAAAAAAAAAAAAAAAAGCTTACTGAAAACAAAGTGTTGGCTCCCTCTGAGGAGCCAGTAGCTCATAGCCTGCTGGGGAGAGGGGGACTGTTGACATAGCAAGATGGTTACCGCCTCTATCCTTCAACACTGATTGGCTGCAAGGGCTGTCCCGCCCCCCCCCCCCTCCACCAATTGGCAGCAAGGGGTAGGACCATATGACAGGCAGCCCTCGAAGCCAGTCAGTAGTGAGAGGCAGGCCACCAGGGGCCCTCAGCCAATCAGAGGCTTAAAGGGGCCCACCACGCTTAGACCGAGAAAATGGCTGCTGGCCCAGGGAATCTGTTCATGAAATTGCCTAGCAGCTGCCTTGAGTTTGGTAGACCCCTAGTTATTAGATACCATGAGCAGGGATCCTGGTTTTCTCTGATAAAAAAAAATTGCAAATTCTCCGATAAAACCCCCCCCACAAATTCTCCGATTAAAATAATAAAATAAATTCTAAATACCTATAAATTTTGGTGTTTGATTTTGGGTTTTTTTATCATGGAAAATCAGAGATCTCCCTGCTCCCTTCGCTCAGCAGGACACGGGTCCAGCTGTGGGTTTCTGACCCTCCCCCCTCTCCCCACACTGCTTCATGGTGCTGAGCAACCTTGATATGCCAATGCCCTGCCCATGTCATTACCCCTCACTCCCAAGCCACACACCCCCAACCCTGCTGGTGCCCTAACTCCAAACCCACAGCCCTGCCAGCACCCCTCATTCATGGCCCACCCAGCCCTGCCAGTATACCTCACTCCCCACCCACAGCCCCCTGGCCCTGCTGGTGTCCCTCACTTCTAACCAACAGCCCTGCCAACTCTGCCAGTGCCCCTCACTCCCCCCACAGCCCCCTCCAGTGGTGGGAGCCCCCAACTGTCAGGGCTATGGGGCCAGGGACCTGGGTCCACAGGCCCCTGCTGTCCTCAGCAGTGCCCAAGCCCTGGCTGCCTGTGAGAGGTGGTGGTTTCTGTGGCCCGAGTAGAGCGCGGAGCCCAGTTTCTCCTTCCCTCATGGGTGTTACAGCTTGAGAGGAGCCCATGGCAGGGCGTGGATGCAGGCTGGCAGCTGCAGGCTCATGGCTCCCAACCCTCCTAGCCTCTCCCTGGGGGCTTCCACAGCCCAGCGGATGGGACCCAGTATGGGAGGGCAGAGTGGGGCAGGGAAGCTTGGTGCTGCCACTGGGATCCCTGCACTGCCATGGCAAGGTGTTCCCTGCCTGCCCAGCAGTAGTGGGGGGGGGGGGGCACAACACCACACCATTGCTCCTGCTTCTGCCAGGTGGGCAGGGGGCACCTCACCATGGTGGTGCAGTGCTCCCAGCGGTGGCACTAAGGCTCCCTGCCCTGCTATGCTAGGTCCTGCCCAGTGGGCCATGCAGGCCCCAGTGGGAGGGCAGCAGGGTGGGTAGGCTGAGCCCAGTGAGCAGCCCGCATCCACTCCCACCCCATCCACAAAACCAGGGGGACATGTGCTTACCTATGCCTCTTACCCTGGGAGTGCACACAGTGGTCGGGAGCTGTCCCCCCGCCACCCCCTGGACAAGCCACCCATGATGCCATTCCACGCCCTGCCCAGGTCCCAAGCCATAGGCCCCATGTACTAGCCCTGCTGGGCAGCGCCCTCTGCCCAGCCCTACACAACTCCCTCCCTCCCTATGGGGGCTTGAATCCTTTCCCCCCCCCAGGAGTCCTCCCCCCCCCCCACCCCCGACTTATCTGCAGGGAGCTGCTCTCCATGCTGCCTGGCTGCCATGCGCATGCACACGGCACCCTCTGCCTGATTGCCCTCCTCCCACTCCCGCCAGCCCCTTGCAGGCTGCATCTCTGCCAGTTTGAAAAGGGAGGGAAACCTGCCATTTTCTGCATTTTTCTCCTTCAAATGAGGAAATCAGTTTTTTGCTGCAGTGACTGGAAAACCCAGATCCCTGTTTATCAGCTTCGAGTAACAGCAGGGTACTCTGAAAGTTCACAGGACACTCATCCCATACTCAGGGTATCTATCATTGGCATTCAAGGAGGCCCCATACCTGACTTGCCTACTGAGGCCAGCAGCTTCCACCTGGCCTCCCCTCCACACTTCCTATCCTCCGTAGACACCACAACAATGCCCCTTTCATTCCCCTCACTGACAGACTACTCCCTGCCTTCTTCTCTGCTGTTCTTCTGAGAACATCTTCCCAAATTCTCTTGCCTCCCTCAGTTGCTGCCACAAAAAATGATCACCTAAAATCTTCTAACACCAGTCAGCGTGATCAGTCATTTTAAAGGTTAACTGTAGCAGCCTGCAAAGCTTTTCTAAGTGGTTTTGCTTGCTGCTGCAGGGCCTGTACTTCTTGTAGAAAGACACACAGGATGGACTGTGTGTCTGCATAGCACTTTTACCTAGGCCACTGAACTATAGATCTTCTCTGTGCCCATCACTGCTATCATAGTACATTATGGCAGAGGCTATAACTGCACTCTGTGCCTTGATCATTGCACAGGCAGGAGACTCATGGAGACTGAACAACATACGTATGGACATCCATAAGTCTGGCACTTAACCTAAATAACAATTTTTAACATCATTTGTCTGCATGAAAGATCTAATATCTATTGGAATCAGTGGTAGCAAGTATTGTACTCACAATCAGCCCTCTGTCGTGGAAACACACGCAGCATACTTTTGGGTCAGGTCAGCAGAAGCTTTTATTCAAAAGAAACTACAGCTGTAGGGGGGGACTCCAAAGTGACATGGATCTCCCAAGCACTTGGAAGGGGTCCCCCCCCCAAGAGCAAAATCAGGAGGCTTATATACTTTTTAACAGTTGCTTACAACTCACATGATCATATAGTGAAATTAGCATGAAAAGCGGCTATAACATTACTTCATTATTTCTTTGCTGTAATCAGGATGGGAACTAATGGGGGAGGCGAGGTTAGTTCACAAACCTCCTTCTTGCACCTGCAAATCAGAGTTGTACATACTTTTTGCTATCTTCAAGGCCGCGGTGAGCGAAGCAGTTGCAGAGGAGTTACAAAGAACAAACACTTTCTCTTATCTGTTCTACTATACAGAGCCAGCAATTCTCCACAAAGCGGTTATGTCATCTTATAACTAAAATAGTCAAAGTTTAAGGCATATATTTTTTCTGATTCCACACCTCAAAGAGCCTTTTAGGACTTAATTGATGTAATCTCTCTTTTATATAAATAGGATGTTGCACAAAACATATGGAAGAGTATCTTGTTCTGTCTTGCCACCTTCTCTACTATGAATTGACCAATTTTACCACTAGCACAAATGGGCTTCAGTGGCAATTTACAGCATCAGGGATTGGCAGCTTATATGACTGCACAATCGGACTGTAATAGTTAGCTCCCTCCTTAATGCCTACTATCAAGCCCTTCAGGCAGGTCATGGCTTTTCAGAGCCAAGACAAACAAGATGACATAGATTTGGATATTGCAGTCATAACTCTGGGGATTGTTCAGAATCCTGGTACCACAGAGCTAGGTTTCTGTGACACTTTGGGCACATCTACACCTCACCCTACATCACCATAGCAACATGCTACATTGCTGTATGACGTGCTGTGGTAACGTGATCCCATCAGTCTACAGGTGACCAGCAGCTACTTTCATAGACATTAGGGCTGGAAGGGACCTCGGAAGATCATCGAGTCCAGCCCCCTGCCCAAAGGGCAGGAAGTCAGCTGGGGTCATAAGATCCCAGCAAGATAAGCATCCAGTTTGCTCTTGAAGGTGTTCAATGTGGGCGCTTGAACCACCTCCGGTGGAAGGCTGTTCCAGACCTTGGGGGCTCGGACAGTAAAGAAATTCCTCCTTATGTCCAGCCTGAAACGGTCTTGTAGTAGTTTATGACCGTTTGACCTAGTCTTCATCCCTTGGGGTGCTCTGGTGAACAAATGTTCCCCCAGATAAATTTATAGGTGGCCATCAGATTACCCCTGAGCTTGCACTGCCCCCCCCCCTTTTTTTTTTTTTTTTTTTTTTTTTTTTTTAATAATTTTTTCTCCCCACCCCTTTTTTTTTTTTTTTTTTTTTAAATATATACACACTTTGCACACTCCCCCATTTTAGCACTCTGCTATGGCGAAGTAGTGGCTAAAACTAACTGTGCATGTGGTGCAATCCAGGCAGTTACTGCACTGTGCTTTAGTACTTCCAAAAGGAAGTACTAAAGCACGGTGCAGAAACAGTGTTGCTGTGGGGTGATATGTAGACGCGCCCTTTTCCTTTTTTTTTTTTTCCTGCCCGACTAACCTTCCAGGTGCTAAGATGACTAAACACACTTTACTGCCTCAGCCCCTTAACTTTCTGCAGATGGTGTTACAGTCCTTGAGAAGAGTCAATATTTTACTTTCTTTTCTTGTTTTCAGCCAGAAGCAGATACTGTAAGGCATGATTGTGAGTAAATGGGCTCACAAAACGATGCTTAATCTGTGCATTTCTCATCTGTTCTTTATTGCCATATCTGATATCATGCAGTAGAGTTTGGGACAGAGTCTAAGGTCCTTGGAAACTATTAAATTATTCTCCCTCCATAAATATGCCACAGGAGCCACTCACATACACTGGTCTTGTTCACCATGAGTAAAGGCAGTGGCATTGGCTGCTCTTTGGGAAATTCCCTTTTGCATGAGTCCACATCAGCCACTGGGTCTTCTCCTATTTAAACATGGTAAGCATTGAATAAGTTGACAATCACCACACTGTACACAGGTTTGTCACAGCAGCTCTGCTGACCTTTAATGAGGCATTTTGCCTCACTAAACCAGAAACCAGGCAGCAGCTTGCCATATTCTTTCAGGCTTGAAAAATAGGAGGAGGAAGTGGCTCCTTGGTTATTACAGTTTGGGAGAATACTCATCAGCAGGGATCAGCATGACCCTCTGCAGACTGTGCACTGTGTCCCTAGGCACAGCTAGCTGTGTATTTAATTTCCAACTATGCTCTTGCAGTGTCCTGTCCTGCACTGGAAGCCCCTATGGATGGCAAAAAATTTGGTACCAAGTACTTGGTGGACCATGAAGTCCATTTCACCTGCAAACCTGGTTTTCAGCTCATTGGTTCCAGCACTCGAGTGTGTCAAGCAAATGGCAGCTGGACTGGAGAGGAACCTCAATGCAAAGGTACTTTTGTCTGTTCATTTCTTTGGTTTGAGTGGATGAGCCTTTCCTCATGTCATCAAATGGGTCTGCATAGGCCTTGGGAAGGACATACAGATCATGTCACAGTTACATGAAGTATATTTTCTGTGCAAGAAAGACTAATTCATAGCCTGAGTTTTCATTTCATCTATTGCCTCTCTTTGGCTTGTCATGTTATTGCCCAAGCTCCAACTTCTTGAATAATAAGTACGTGGGAGGTGGTGGGGCTCATTTAAAAATGAAAAATGAAAACATTAACCCATTAAGGATTTTACTGCTGAATATTATGCTTTTTATTTAGTGGCAAACAGGACCTGCAAACCTGGCGCTTATCTCAGTGTCATTTTGTTCCTTGCATTGCAAATAAGTGCCAAAGACAGGAGAAGTTGAGGATCTCTGCCTGTCTTCTTCTACCTGTAAAACACCCAGCTGGTCATTTGCAGGCCTTATTGAGCCTCTATACTTGAATCTGGATTCCTAGGGTATATACACTGAACTGGAAAAAGAAAAAAAAAAAAATCATTCAGTGTCTACTTCCCTTTACCTTGAAGCCTATCTTGAATAATAATGATTAGGTACAGTGCATTGTAAACCATTTGTTCAGCTAGTTTTTAGATATGTACAATAGGATTCCATAGTCCATACAGTGAGCCTCACATCTATCTATTCCCTTTTTTCTGTGTTAGTTTAATTTACTGTGCTTAGGGCTAAAGATCTGAGCACAAACTGTCTATTAAGGAATTAGTTATTTCATAATAATAAATATCAGCTTCTGAAAAGAGGCTGGCACAGCATATCCATAATAATCCCCCTTGGATGCTTATTTGGAAACTTGCCTTTCTGTGAGTCTGTGACTGATCCAAATTGGCAAACATGAAAATTATATATAATTACATCTATTAAAAATAATTTACTGGGCAGAAATATATTTCATGATGGCCAACAGGCATTTGGCTTAATGCACCAGTACAAGACATGGGGGGGGGAGGAGAGGTTTGGGTTTGTTTTGTGTACATTTTTCCCCCCCCAGAACTGCAAGGTTGATCAAAACTGGTAGGTGTCTGCAGCCCTCTCTGCATCTCTCTAGCCACAGAAGAAATGCAATAGAAATTCCCCCTCCCCCCAAAAAAATTTTCATTTCACAAGAAAAAAAAATCCTCCCCTAGCAAAAGGAAGACCCCCAAAAACAAAAACAAACAAACCAAACAACCCAGGAGCCTTTACTCAGAGCTGTTTGCCTCTGCTCAGGGCCAAGGAGCCGTAGCACTGGAGTAATGGTTCAGAACCCGAGTTCTGTTCCTTGCTCTGTTTCTCCTGCCTTTGCACAAACTGCATGATCTCTCCTGGGCTTCAGTCCTCCCTCTGCAAAATGTGGACATGCAAGCCCATGTGCGAGAGTGAGCTAGTCAACTGTAAGGCCCCGCTAATGCATAAAGTCAACTCCCTCAAAAAACATCCCTCTCAAATGAGGTTCTAGTTCTCACTTACATTATTGTAACAGCCACAGATCAGAAGAGTTGACACCTCTTCCACCCTTTCACTGCTGTGCACAGGACTCTGGGCCAAATTCTACTTTCATTTACAGCACTTCATAATTGGTATGAGTCATCACAAGGAAGTGAGTGCAGAATGTAAGCCAGTGTTCGTGGGATTGGAGCCTGGCCCTACACCTGTATTTACCATACTAGTCAGGGAGAGCTTTGGTATCTTGCAGTACATAGTTCACCCAGTGACCTTGTGACAGGTCGTCACTCTAGGCCACCCTTAATATGGCCCAACACATCTGTCTCTGGGCAACTGCCCGCTTTGTCTTGCCTGCCATGCCTTGATCTTAATTGAATAATTAATTAGCAGGAGGCTGCCCTTGTCCTGCCCCTCCACTAGGGGGCGCTGTCTGCAGCTCCTTTCCTCCCCAATACCGCAGCCCAAGCCTCACAGATGTAATCACTGTTGTCTTAATTCTATTCTCTCCCTATATGAGCCCTTACCATTCTCCCCAGGCCTTCTTTCCTGTGCTGCCCCCTTCCTGGGGCTTTCTGGTGCCCAACTTGGGCCTCCCAAAAATGCAGCCCCCTCTCTGGGACTCGCCATGCCCCACTTGGGCTTCCTATAAATGCGGCCCCCTATCAGGGGCTCCCAGTGCCCAAACTTGGGCCTCGCAATGCTGCCCCCTCCCTGGGGCTCACTCCGCCCACCCTGGTGTTCTTCAAACACCCTTCTCTGGGGCTGGGGTCTATGCACCCCGTAAACTGCACCCTCACTGGTGCCTGGATCCCCACGCTACTGTGGGTCTCCTATGAGGCCTCCTCCAACCCCTAATAACCTCACCCAAACCACCAGTCTTAACAACAAAGTAACACAAACTTAAGCCTCCTGGCTATAACTCAAACATAAGCCACCTGGCTACAACAACACTGCTCCAGCATCTTGGAGCTGCTCCCTTTTTCTGCCAGCAGTACCTCCAGTCAGGCTTCTCCTCACATCATTGCTCACAGAGCTCCTGCCTCTCTGGCTGCTGGCAGGGAACTGCCTCAGGCCTCTGCTTCTTGGCTTTATAAGGGCCAGGCCCTGCCCCTTCTGGTCAGCTGACTCATTAGTTGCCCTGGCAACCCACAGCTGTGCTCCCTGATCACCGCTAGGGCTCCTTCTCTAGCAGTTTCTTTCCTCAGGCACAGGGCACCCCAGTGCTCTGTGACACCTGCCTCATTTCAAGCATGCTGGTGTTTCCCCATCCTTAAGCATGGTGGGTTGCAAGGAAGCTGGTTAGAGGGGAGGCACATTTATACCAGCCCAGCCTCTGGCACCAGGTCATTTGTTCAAAATTATCCCTTCCACCCAGGATAAACACATGTGACACTGCAGATCTAGGGCTCTTACCCAGATAGAGGGGGATGAGCATCTCTGCATGTGGAAGAGGCATGAGCTGTAAGAATACAGAGCCAGGGTTCCCTCTCCCCTGCATCCAGTTATCTGTTCTCCAAATCACCTGGATACTCAGGGACAGGATTTGGGGGCCAAAGGGGAACTAGGATTCTCCCCGATTCATGTTTCTGCTACTGAGGATTCTGCTGTAGCTTTCTGCACTGAACCAGACTGCTGGCATTCTCCATACTACACACAGCAACTGCAGGGGGCAGATAGCTTGATCCTATGACCCCCAAGTCCATAGCAAAGCTCCCATTGTGCTCAGTGAGCCAGGATCTGGCACCTATTCCTTCTCCCCATTTGTTCTGAACTCCCAGCAGGAAAAAGATGAGTCTATAGTTCAGGTGTGGGCAGTGGTGATGAAAGCATTTGTTTTAGAGCATTTTTGAACCTGAGGAATTTTACCACCACCATTCCCCCCCCTCCCCATGCAATTTCATTAAATACAAATCTCTGCCATCTGCAGGCCAGTACATTAGCAGACTGAAACCCCTTGAGCCTAAAAATTCTTGGCAGTGATCCACGCCCTTTGCAGCATTCAACCACTACAAGTAGGCTGGAGACTAGCCAGAGGACCTAGACATGATATTCCTCCAGTGAGAGAAGAAATCTCCACTGGGTGTAGACTAGGGGTAGCAGGCTCCTGCACGCCGCATAGCATGTGGGACAATGCCGTGTACTGTGGCCATGTCAGTTCCCCTCATTTTGGCAGCTCTTTTCTGGCCAAGAGGCACCTTAGTCCCAGTCAGCAGTGGTTTTTGAGATTACAGCAATCACAAGACTGAGGGCTCTGGAGGGTCTTGAAATTGACCCCACACTTGGGGTCACAGGGAATAGAGGTAAGGAACCAGTAAAAAAAAGCTGGGAGGGGTGAGCAGGGCTGTTGCATGCTGCCCAGCCATAGGAGCCTGCCTCACTCAGTGTACCCAGGAGGCAGGGGGATAAAGTGGAATGGTGAGACAGTTTAGGCTGATTTTAAAAACAAACCAAACGCATGGTTTGGATATTTCCATCTGAATAGACATTGACCACATGGATGGAGCAAAGGCTAGAACTCAGGAGACCAATGTGTTATCTGGGGCTTTTTCCATTGTGTACAAGTCACTTCATTGCCTCATTCCTCAGCTTCTGCAGAATGAATACAATACAGAGTACTGGCTTTATAATCTGTGGTGCTCTCTTTATAAAAGAGCAAGAAAAACAGCAGATAACATCAGTTAGGTCAGTACCCTCCTTAAACTTGCTTTTCTAGTCCTAAAATAGGTCAGTCATCCCCCAAAACTCAGAATTCCTGCAAAAGCTGCAAGGAAAAGTTTAGAAACAGAGCATGGATGAGGGGGCAAATGCCTATGTAAGTGTAAAATAAGTTACCCAGATAATAAAGCTGTCATCCAAGTGATGCCGTCTGGGTGGGAGGGCTCCAAAAAGATAGGAATTTTTTTCTTAAGGAAAGTTCCCCCGATTATAAAATAATCATGCAAAATGGCACACATTAAATAACATCCAGTATAGATGAGCAACAGCCATATCAGACACACACTTTTGCAAATACAAAAATCACAGTCTGCATCCCCATCAATTAATTCTTGATGGTTTTGTGTTTCACTCATGGGGAAATACCTGTTCTCCTTGAGATGAGAGAAACCCTTCCTGCACTGTATGGAATTCTTTGATTTTTGTCATGAAGTAAATAAGAAATCTTGTCCACATCACAAACTTCCCACAACTTGACCCAGTCAGCATGGGGAAGAGGTTCAGCAAACGGGCTGGAGGTCAACTCCAAGATGCTTTGGCAGACCTATGAGAGGGGATTTGGGGACAAGCCCTAACCCCTGCTAGTCTTGAATCTATTTAGTAGTTTTCCTTCTCCAGTGATCTGTA
>NW_005842125.1:1444432-1450299 GCF_000455745.1 Alligator sinensis | reverse complement strand
GGGAAATGATTTAACTTGGGCATTATTATACATTTAGGCATGTTTAAGTTTGCTACCACTGGATATAAATCATGCAATTTATTCTGAATAAAGCTCAAGTAGGAGTCTTTCCAAGCCTAAAAAAAAGACAAAAACAAAACAAACAACAAAAAAAAACCCCAACCTCACGCTCCTGCAAACATACAGTTCCTGTAGTTCACACACAGACTCACAGCTAGTGGGGAGTTTCAGATACTACACAGTGAAAGTGCTGTTTGTTTAAGTGAATTCCATCACATTGTCTAAAATGCTAATGGGCCATTAAGCTACTAACGCATACCCCCTGCATTGCTGTAAATCACCAAATGCTTTAGCTTTCTATTAGGGCTTGCAAGTGGAGTCTCAGGAGATTATCTCAGCTATGTTAGACAGGTTGACAGTCTGGAATCCCTGCAGGAAGTAGAATGAGCCATTGAATCCTCCCAGGCTCATTATATATACACACCCAAGATAAAGGCTTCTTTATGAGGCTTTCCTTGATATGAGAATGCTTGGCAACCACTGCATTGAACACCTGTGCAGTGACTCCATCTTGAATCTGCATCCAAAGATGTTATTGCCTTGTCTCTTGGTACTGGCCTCACACACACACACACACACACACACCTGCTATAGAAAGAGATATAGGGGTTAATGCTCTTTGACTTCTTGTTCAGAAGCTTCATGGTCCAGCAGTCCTTAAATATTCAGAATATGCTATTGATGACCAAACAAGCTCAACTTTTAGCAGCTGCCAAGGAATTGTTATCCATGCGGAATTCACAGCCTGTTTCTTCACTGACATTCCTCTGAACTGACAACTTAAGAACCGAACACACTGAGCAGAGGTGAAAACACTGCTTGGGTAAACAGGAATTTGGAAGCATTCCGATCAAACACAGCAAGACAAGTCTTCTGGTAGTAGTTTGCTTCCATCACATTTCATTCAGCTAAAAGTCCTGTTTAAATGCTTTGTTTAAAAAACTTGGGAAGCCTTCCCAGTCTCAGTCAATAACAGTCTGGTATCTCAATATGTGGAGAGAAGTAGTTAGCCATGTCAGTCAGAAGGCATGGTAGATATGCGCCTTTTATATGCTAGCTAACCAAGATATTTAGAGAGAGCACAAGCTTTCATGAAAACAAAGTTCATCTTATCAGATGCTGTGAAAGGATGTGCACAAAAAGCAGAGAGAAATTAGAAACAGAAAAAATGGGGGCAAGGGCAGGGTGGATAATGCAAGAGATTAGTGCTAGAAGAGACTAGAAAAAGAGCAGTAAACCCATAAGAACAAAGGGTAATCACAAAAAACAAATCTAGGTAGTGAGGTAAGAATCCACAGGCCCCATTTAACACAGTCCAGTTTGTGGATAATAATTTTTCTGCAATTTCCTGCTCAAATTGGTTGCTATGCAAACAGCTTCTTGGGTTCTGTCATCTTTGTTGTTTGACTATTCAAGATAGCTTTCAGATAGATTTGTGAAGAGAGTTTGCCCAGCCAATCACAGCAAAAGCATTTGTTCCTCCCAAAATAATAAGTAGTATTCTGAAAGATCACTTGACCAATGCTATTGGACAAGCTGGCAGTGTTCCTAGTGATACACATACTGACTTCAGCCAACGTAGGCAAAATGCACATAACTGCAGCCTCTAAGATAAATACTTAGAAAGTTATATCATGCAGTCATAACACCCCTTGACAAGGGATGGATTAATTAAAAATCCAAGCCGTGATTTTCAAGGATAGGGGCTTTGGCTTAGGCTCCTGAGGCCTAGAATCCCAAATATTTAGGTTCCTTGGTCATCTACATACCTGTTTGGATTTGAACCCCAAGGGCACAATCCATAAGGGACTTAGGCTCAACAATACTGAACATTGAAGGGCCTTTCTCTTAGCACCCCCTGCCAGCCAGCAAAATCCACAGCCTAGGACAGAGTGCTCAGTTTCTACATAGTGTGCAGGCAGAAACCAGTGCCTCAGGGTGGGATCCACAAGAGCTAGGAGAGACTGAAGAAAGGGGTATAGCTTAACCCCACCCCTCAGAGTGAGCAAGGCACTGAACTCCTGGCAGCCATAGCCATGAGACCTCCTCTAGGATGCTGTTTCCAAGCCAGTCCTTTCTCCCAAAATAGAGCTGGAATAGCCCTTTTACTCAACAGCCAGAGGTTAGAGCACTTCCTGGGAGACCCAATTTCAAATCACACTTCTGACAAAGAGGACCTAAGCCTACGGATGACCAGGCTACAGTATAGTCTGGAGTCAGGCACTCTTAGTCTGTACTGACCCCGGACATGCATTCACCACAGGCAAGGACCAAAAACCAGGTTTCTCCCTGCCTAGCCAAGTGCCCTAATCACAAGGAGGTAGAAGCAGTCTCACTAAAGTCTCTGCCCCAATGAATATTTAAGTATCTAAGCAAAGTGGAAGAGCTTTGACAGGAAGGACTGATGAGACCCCTGCCCTCCCCCCAGAATAGCTTAGTGGTTAGGGTTATCTCTTGGAAGATGGGACCTTTGATTTCAAGTACTGCAAGGCAGAGGAGGGATTTGAACCTCTCCCAAGGGAGTGCTCAGACCACTGGGCACTTGGCTGAAGTGGGTAGGGGAGGGGGATGTTCCTCCTCTGGTTATGGGTTGCACAAAAAGCCTGGTTTAGGAGGCATGTTATCAGGCAGGCAAGGCAGGTAGGGCAACACCTGTTCTATGAACCCCTTGAAGCTTACACACATAATTGGCAAAGAGCTGCTTGCAGATTACAAAATTAAAAGGTATAAGCATCACTAGAAATGCCAAGTAACAGATTGGTGGGTGTTGAGGGAACTTTACCAGGAAAATGTAGGGATCTAGAGTCTGTGTTATGATCTATGTTTTGGACTTAGGCCCATGAGGTTGCAGTTAGTCACCCAAGACAATATTAAAACTCCCAAATCTCCAATTTTTAAAAGCATGAAATACTTGTTACTTTCCATTAACACTTCAAGAGGTCTTAAAAACCTAAGCTTAGGCCATTGTTTTTTCTAAATCCTGACCCAATTATTTGTTGGTCATGACCTTTATTATATTTGGTGTATTGTTATGGGTTTGACCCTGAAGACATTTTAAGGCAAAGCTCCCCTGAGCTCTATAGAGGGGCTATAGGATCAAACCTTGAGTTAATGAAATACAGTCCACAGAATCTCTTTTAAAACATTTTTCTCTGCTCAGATGTCAGCAAATGCTCTAGTCACCCCTGCCAGAATGGTGGAACATGTATGGAAGGAGTAAACCAGTACAAATGCATTTGTCCTCCAGACTGGACTGGAGCCAACTGCCAGTACCAGACACAAACAGGTATGTAATTTGCTTCGGCATGAAGGGGCAGGAAAAGAAAGTAAGGCAAACAATGGAGTAACAGTCATGAGCCACTAACCAATCTCAGGTATGTAAACTCCACCTCAGAATGATAATAACTGACTGACATTGCAATGGCACTTAAGATGCCAAAAAATATGGCCTTTGTGTTGCCATAAGGCGGCAAAACAGACACCCATACCCCTTATTGTGCCACAAATGTCCAAGCTTTGTGGCCATGATGAAAGTGGTATCAATTTGTGCCACTATTTAGTAGCAGAGATCTATTTACTTTAGAGTGCAAGAAGACAGGCAACCCAGAGCTGCCCACACTTTCTAGCTGCGCCCCCAAACAGGTAAGCCATGGGTTTAAAGGGACCTAACCCCACCTGGGAATTCCTAGGGTACACAGGTCCAGGCCCCTCAAGCTCTGGGAAAATACATCATTCATTGTTTCACAGCATCAATGAGCAATGTGCATTTCACCCAGTGAAGCAGATCAGCTGCACCAGGACATATCTTAGTACAGCTGATCCACTTCATTCAGCAGTGGATATTTCTAGCTTTTGAGGCTCTAGTCTCATATTGTGCCAGATGCTGTACAAACATAACAAGGCCTGTCCCAAAGGCCTTGTAGTCTAAGCAACTGTGCTTTATGAACCTTCAGACACCTGATAATGTATAATCAGGAAGAAGAAATGTCATGAGACTTGGGGAACCAGCCATGAAGCATGATTAATGAACAATAAATAGTGAAAGTTAACAGACTGTGAGTAAGTTACTGCCTGGATGAAGCACCTGCAGGAGTCTGCCTGCTTACAGTGCCTTCCCAACCCCACTTCACCTCCTATCACTCGCCTGCTACAACTTCAATGTCATTTTTTGTTGTTGGGGAGGGGTCCCTGTGGGTCCATAGTCACATCATGGGCTGATCTGTCCATCCTAACCAACCACACCTGGAGCCTTCTGGCCTCTACAAGTACTTCCCCTTTGAAGGGGACATGCACATAGGATTCAGCACTTGTCAGGGTCTCAGAATCACTGCCTTGGCCCCTTTTTTTCCTCCAAGGCCACACCCTCCACTTGAGCCCACTGGTCAAGGCCTCAGCCTCCCAGGTTCAGCCCTACCACAACAGTAAGCCCCTTTCTAGAGTTCACTTTCACCTCAATCATCTCTGCCCTTCTGTCTCAGGGCTTGAACTCTGGTGCTATCTGCAAGGAGGCTGCCCTGAGGCACCCCTGTCCATGGTCTGCTCCTCCCCATACAGCCCTAATCTAGTCCTCTGGTAGATTTAACCAAAACACAAACATCCACCCAACAGCTGTAAAACAAAAAAATCCTCCCAACTCTGCATTAATACTTCCCTGTAAGCTGGGAGTTCCCCTTGGCCTCTTCTTCACAGCATGCTAAGATTGTTTAGGCGCTGGTCAGCCTGCCTCCTGCAGCTGCTTTACACAAGAGCTCCTCACCCTGATGCCTTCAGGGCCAAACTAACTCTTTCCAGCTCAGGGACTGGGTTTATATTCCTCAATCCAGCCCCTTTCCAGTCACCTGATTGGCCCTTTTGTTCATCTTTCCCCAGGGCCAGGTGCAGTTAATTGCCTCATTAGCTGCTTGATCCCTGGCTCTTTTACCGATTCAAGCCCTGCTAGTAACATGGGCAGAGCTTCCCAGTTACACTGGGTATTATTCCTCTAATTTATCAAGGGAGTACCCATAAATATCAAATCAATTAAACATATAAAAAGAAAATAAAGATTGGCTTGCAAATTATTCTTTTTTCAACAATGGGACTTGATTTACAATGAACATTCTTCAGAACAAAGACTACAGCTATCTCCATGAGTGGCATTCCTTCAAAATGAACATGCATAAAATTTCATCTATGTTGAAATGAACATTGTTTCTGGGGATATACATTAGGCTGGGCTTTGGGATTAAAAGTGATGTACATGAATGCAACCTGTGACTCTCTTATACAGAACTTTGTGAGCTACACCTCTGTTATACTGACTAACCCGTTTTTTATTTTGTTTCTTCTTTTTCTTTTTTTTAGATATTAGGATAAAACAATACAATCCAGATCTGAATTTCATTTAGCTGATCATCCTGAAAGCCTTGTAATAAGCAAATGTTCCTAATGTGAGGATCAATACGAATTGTAATGCCCAGGTTAGAAATACATGAACAATAAACTAAAGTCACAGGAGTCTGCTAGGAAGATAGGGGTACCATTTTCAAAGGAGTCTTAGGGACCCAATGGAACCAATGGGCTCCTATACACGTGCATGGAGCCTGCTTCAGTGCACTGGAAATCCAGCGCATCGGGGCAGACTTGATTAATCGAGTCTGCTGGAGCACGGAAATTGATGTGCTCGCTCTGGCAGCCTTCTGCTTCATGTATATCAGCATCCCTGTGTGTCTCCATGCTGAAAAAATGGCAGCAGGGTGCTTTGAAATAAAACACGTTCAATGAGCTTTAGTTCAAAGCACCCAGCCACCCTTTTTTCATCATGGGAA
>NW_005842125.1:1443340-1444384 GCF_000455745.1 Alligator sinensis | reverse complement strand
TGAAAAAATGGCAGCAGGGGGCTTTGAAATAAAACACGTTCAATGAGCTTTAGTTCAAAGCACCCAGCCACCATTTTTTCATCATGGGAACACATGGGGACACTGATACATGTGACACGTAGGCACTTTTAATTAGCGCAGCTTGCTAATTAAAGCACCCCATGCTGCGTCCCAAACCACATGTAAAAATGTCTAATGGTACCAATCCCTTTGAGGATCAGGGCCTTACAAGTTTAAGCCTCAGTGGCTATCACTGAGACTGAAACTCTTATGGGTCACATATTTAGAGGGATTTGGGTACCTATAGATTCAGGGAGGTGCTTACTGTACAAGGTGCATTCCTTCATCTCTAGGCACTTTATATGTATAAAAATCTTGTCTGAAAATCCTAGGTGACTTAGACACTTTAGAAAATGTTAACATAGGCCTTTAAACCAGTTGTCTTTAAGCCCTTTAAAGTTTCCTTTCATCTCTCTCAGCGCCACCTTCATGGAGTGTTACAAATGACCCTGCTTTCAGTCGTAAGCCACGCTGTGCCAAAATTGACAGGACACAGCACTGTAGCTGTGAGGCAGGTTTCCACATGAGTGGCACAGCAGACAATAGCATTTGTCAAGGTAAGAGAAAAATGAAAATAACCTTACACAAGTCCTATTGCAAATATACCAACATTTACTGACAAGTACTGTGCTTGGAAAGATCTGTATGTTGCCTGAGTAAGTTTGCATCTGAGCTGAACCTGGTTTTATTTATTATACTTTTGCAGAAGGACTGCAGCTTTTTTCTTTATCATGCCACATTGTAAGCAGGTCAAGAATGTGGCACAGACTCGGTACTCTCCTGCATATCCTCTTAGGTTTGGGGGCTGGAGACAGGAACCCATGTTTCAACATACATGAAATGTTATGGGATCTTGCTACACTTCAGCCATGGTTTTTAAAACTGTGAAGTAATTTGGATTGCTGCAATTTTGGGAGGCCTGACCTGAGGCACCTTTAAGACTCGCATTTTAACATTTGGGGTCATCTAGACCCAGCACTCTTT
>NW_005842125.1:1420447-1443309 GCF_000455745.1 Alligator sinensis | reverse complement strand
ATGCAGGGGGTCAGACTCGATGATCTATTGAGGTCCCTTCCGACCCTAACATCTATGAATCTATGAATCTATGAATTTTTCAGAGAATGGGTGCTCAATATTTTGTGAAAATCGCCTTTAAGGTGTCCCAAAAGCGGTACCAAAAGGTGAGGGTGCTCAGAATCACTCATCTCTTTATGGGGGTGTTGGTTGTAGCCATGTCGGTCTAAGGACATAGGCAGACAAGGTTCTTTGGGTAAATGTGATATCTTTTATTAGACCAACTAGATAGTTGGAAAAATTGTTCTTGTAAAATCCTCAAAGGAAATTTACAAAACACCTTTCATAGACCAGCCTGCAAGCCTCACTTAATAAATCTACTGGATACAAAAAATCATGAACTAATATAGACATTGGATTTATGGCGCATTATAACCTGCCTGCCATCCGATAACCCAGGGGTGGGCAATTATTTCAGCTGGAGGGCCGCTTAGTGAGGTTTGGTGAGCTTTAGAGGACCACATGGATAGTTCCATCCCTTGACAGCTGCCCTGCCCCTAGTCTCCATCTTGGGATTGGAAGTCCCTCCCCTCGCTCCCCCACACCCCAGAAATACCCATTTCAAGATCAAGGGGTGCCATTTTAGAACCAGAAAAAAAACAAGTCATATACTAAAAGTCAAACATCTACTATAACATATTTTAATTTCATTACAAAAAATATTTTTGTCATGATTTGTGTTTGTGTACTGTATATATCAGTGATTGCATAATAACTCAAAAATAAAGTCTCAGTCTTGTATATTGTGGGGGGGGCGTGGTAGGGTATATGTGTATGGCTAGGTGTGGGAGGGTGTCTGATGAGGTGTGGGGGGTGTATATGGTGGAGTATGGGTGTATGTGTGAGAGGGGGGTTGGTGAGGTGGTGCAGCTATGTGTAGGGGGGCAATAGAGTAGGTTGGGGGGTGTATATGTGGGAGTTGTGGGGGCAGGGTGTGGATGTGTGGCATTTGTGGGATGTGAGGAAGGGTGGGGGAGTGTGGGGACCCCCTCCTCCCCCATTGCATGCAGCTCTATAGGCGGCGGCAGCAGCAGCAAGCGGGGATATTTGGGGTGCTTGTGCCTGGCACAGGTGGGTGCCTGGGGGCGTGCAGCTTTGAGCAGCACTGCACATCACAGAAAAGAGCACAGCCCCTGCCAGGCCACCTCTTTTGCGGGGGTTCCCCCCACGTATGAGTAGCTCCCGCACTTGCACACCACTGTAGGGAAGCTCCATGCACTGGAGCTGGCTGCCTTTGCCACTCCCTGCTGCACAGGTCTCAGGACACCTCCAGAAGGAGCCCTGGCCCCTGCTTCCCCATGGAGTCCTGGGACCTGTGTGACAGGGAGCAGTGAAGGCAGACGGCTCTAGCTTCCCTCCAGAGGTGTGCAAGTGTGGGGGCTGCGCGTATGTGGTGGGGACCCCACCACAGTACAGGCGGATGCACTCCTCACCGCGATTTGCAGTGCCAGCTGGAGCTGCATGCCACCGGGCACCAGCACCTGCGCTGGGCATGAGCACCCTGAGCACCCCTGCCTGCTGCTGTTACCACCTGTGGGGCTGCACACCATGAGGGGAGTATGGGGGGAGTTCCCACACCCTCCCTCACACCAACACCCTGCCTACCTGAGCTCTGTGCTGCCGTCACCCCCCAGGTGTGGGCTCTGCACTGCCACCAGCCCCATGCTTCCTGCCTCTGCCCAGCGGCAGCTCCTCCCTGCCCACACTGCTTCCCTACCTACTGCCCAGGGCAGGCAGGATGCTGGGAAGCTGAGTCGCTCCCCTAGTGACTGCAGTAACAGCAGCTCCACCCAGAAGCTGCACGCTGGCCGTGCTGGGCCCTTCCATCCATGAGGGTGGGAGCAAGGTTCAATAGGGTATACTAGCGGGGGAGGTACATACATGGGCGCCTCGCTCCCACCCTCGTGGGCGGATTAGCTGGGTGGGACATAATTCATTGGTGGGTGCCATGGGCCCGATGAATGTGCCTCGTGGGCTGGATCTGGCCTGCGGGCCGTATTTTGCCTGCCCCTTTGATAACCCTAGGTAACCTCTCTACATTTTACCAGCTACATACTATCAACAGGTCAATGTTCCTCCCTCCCCGCCGCCACCTACCTGTCTCATATCTATTGTCTCCCATGGCCCCTATTCCTCGCTGCCACACACTTGCATTCTCACAGACCTGCATTTTGCATATTGGCTTCTATTCCATCCAGGAGAACACAAAACAGCAGATTCTCCCTATGCCTGAAGAAGGGTGTTTGTGCCCAAAAGCTTGCAAAGAACAATTTTTCCAGCTATTTATTTGGTCTAATAAAAGATATAACATTTTCCCAAAGACCCTTGTCTCTTTATAGAATTTTAGGAAATCTAGTCTATCTTTTGAGTTGAATTCACAGGCAGCATAGCTGCTGCCTTTCTCTGGGTGTCTCCAAACACCGCTGACTTGCTGTTTTAGCAGGCATAAATATTTTCCTTGTTTCTTTTCACGCTGAATATACTTTTTAATCTTATTTTCCTTTTCACCATGCTCATGGATGGATCCAGGATCCCAGCCACACCCCCTTCAGCCAGCAGCGTGGTGTAGGCCTGGTGAAGACAGTTCATAGTGCATGCACCACTCTGCTGAAGGTGGTGTGACTACACCTCCCTCATTGGGATCTCAGGTGCCAGGGAGCTCTAAGTTCAGCACTGTGTCAGAACAGCACCTGTTTGGAGCTGTGCATATATTGTGAGCTCTGGTGCAATTTGTGTGCCCACTCCCCAGCCAAACCCAAAAGGTAGTGAATCAGCACCAAAGCATTTTTGCTCTGAAAACATTGCCTCATTGATGTTGTGCTTGTTTCACTTTTGAATACCACTGGATGGCTTGGTCCAGAGAAAAGCTGCCAGCTTGCTGTTCTTGCTAGACACTTGCATGAAGAACAAGACAGTGTCCAGCAAAAAATTCCTTGCTGTGATAAATGGTTTGTCCAGAGCTCAGGAAAGTGTGTTTTCTCTGCAGATGTGAATGAATGTGAGGTCTACAAGCTGGATGGAGCTCCACGCCTGTGTATGCATAACTGCATCAACATTCCTGGCTCTTACCGCTGCTCCTGCCCCAGTGGATACAACATACTTGGTGATGGGAAAAGCTGTGAAGGTGAGAGGTGACTTCCTTATTGCCTGGCACACAAACTTATGACATCCTATAGGTATATGGCATTCATATAAGCTGACTCATTTACAGTAGGTACAGTGTAGCACGTGCTGGTGTATGGGGGATGGTGTTGACCTTGATGGGTTTGGGAAAAGACCTGCAGTTCTGCTTCTTGGCAAATTTTGGAAGTTCAACGTTTGGCTTTGTTCTCCTAACCCCAACATTCTGCAAAGCCTGCAACCTGAAATGATCCTTACCCTACTGTACAGCAGGGAGATGGAGAACCTGGACCACAGAGGGGCAGCAAGTTTCTAGGTTCCCAGCTCCCCACTGGCTCCTTCAGACAGAATACTAGGGCAGCAGTAGAAGAAGAAAAGGCATGTATAATAAATCTTGGGTATGCTGGCACATACGAGGGCAAAGGACTGAGCACAGACTGTGATGTGGGGCTGCTTTTAGCAAGTACTCAAATAATCCATTTGTCCCTAAGGACAAGACATCTATTATCTATCCCAAAGGTTGGTCGCATATGGTCTGTGGGTTGGATCTGGCCCATCGAACCACAGCTTTGCCTGTGCCCATGCTTGCACTAGGACTGAGCAGTAAGGCGCTGCACTTGGGCTGGAGAACTGCCCCCTGCCTTCTGAGCTCCTGCTCCCCCCTCTCTGAGGCTGTGGTGCAGATTCAGATTCCAGCTGGAGTACAGCTGTGCCAGGGCTGGGCTGTATAGAGGTGGGGGGAAGGAGGGATGCAGGGGCAAGAAGAAGAAGCAGCAGCAGCATAGGAGCTTCCAACTGCCTGTCCCTGGCACAACTCCCTTTGCCTGGAAGCTGCGCTTGCACAGCAATCAGGTAACAGGGGGCTGAGAGCAGCAAGGTGTGGTACTGCTTGGTGCAGGCATAGCTCCCAGCTGTGAGGCTCTGATGGAGGCTCAAGGAAAGCCCATCCCTTGCTACCACTGATGTGCCATTGCTGGCCCTTAATCTAGCCTCAAGGAACAAACAAATGTAATAACTGATGACAGGAAGTTTCAGTGGATGAGACCAAGTTAATGTCAATGTAAGCATAGAGGAGAGAAATATTGGGAGTTAAATTCAGAGAGTAAACTAGGACTGATTGAAATTATTGGGAAAAACTTTTGTTAAAAAAAAGATCTTGGACATGAAAAGTTGTCAAATGCTGCATTTTCGGGGTGGGGGGAGTTAATGACTTTTGTTTTTTGTTTATTTTACATGGTTACCGAGGATATTACATAACTTCTGGTAAGATTTTAGTGACATTTTCAAAACATATTTTAAATGAAAAACTTCATACCTTTTTCAAGTAAGCAAAATGAGGTATGCCTCAGATAGCTCTGCAGTTTTGCAGTGTCACAAAAACAGGTGTCTAATTTTCTGCTCTGGTTTAGATCTACCTTTGTTTTTTCTATAGGCTAGCAAGGGTTATGCACGGGCAGATGCTTTAGTGAGGAAAGCATCCAAATGGAACCCAGCAGACAGAAGACTGAAGAAGAATGTGGTTTCAGTCTTTCTGTCTGGTCTGAATGATTATAATTAGGGTTTTTTGCTTCACTGTGCTGAAGAAGGAAAATGTGCTTAGACAGTTTTGACAGCAAGAAAAGAGAGGGGAAAAAGGGATAGGCAAAAGTTGCTACTATCATGTTTTCTCCTCTATATTTAATTTTTTAACCATTTTAGTAAAGGTTGATTATGCTGGGTTAAAAAGGGATAACGCAGTTTCTGATACACAATGCAAAGTTTCTCCAGTAATGGAATCAAAGTTCAGTTGACAGGAGGGAGTCATAGGTGAGCAATCCACATTAATCCTTTGATCACCATAAAAAGATAGAAAATGACTTAAATTAGGATATAATAAGTCAGAAAAATTGCAAGGGGGCTGGTGTGCCCAGCTATGCAAACAGAGGGTGAGCTGCACTGCTGTGTGAAGTCTTTAAAGGGTATTTCTGCTCTGAAAGGCAACCCCCTTCCTGCTTAGATCTGCCTCCCAGTTTTCACAAGAACTTAGTAGCTAGTGATGCTGAGATCCTGCCCCTGACTGGAGGTGCTGAGCCCTTGTGAGAATCTGACTATTTGCTGATCCTAGAGCCAAAGAAATGTTATTTTCCTATTGTGATGTGTTTAGAGTTGTGTGAATGACTGATTTTTTTTTGCTCTGGACATTAAAAAAAAATCCTCAGATTGAACTGTTCTCTGAAATGCAATGCTTTGTTTATGCAAGGGGGAAAGGTTTCTTTGTGTGATATATTTTATTGGACCACCTGCATAGTTTGGATATGGTTAAACAAGCTTTTGGATGCAAGACAGCCTTCTTCAGGTCAAAGAAGAAAAGCAAACATGGTAACAGTAAAGAACAGTTGGCTGTGAAATGTGTGGTGGAGAGAAAATTTTCCAGGGGTAGCAGACAAACAGCTGAAGAAAAGAAGCTCATTAGTCAGCTAAGCAAGTCAGTGGCGCTGCTGCAGGCGGAGGCAGGGGTGCAGGGCACAGTCTAGCAAGGAGGTGGAGCTCCCCCTCAGCTGCTGCTCAGGAGGAGACAGGCTGGGCAGTGTGGGCAGATCCACTGGACTGCGCTCTGGATCCCTGCTTGCCTCTGCCTGCACCAGGGCTGCTGACTTGGGGCTGGGGCTGGCAGGATGCTGGGTGTGGGGGGGCGCCAAAATACAAATTTGCCCAGGGCACCATTTTCCCTAAGGCCGACTCTGACTAGGAGCCAAGGACTTAACACTGATATTGTTTTTAGTGTACATTATAACCTACCTGATTCTTGAATTCTTCCCAGAAATGAAAGGTGCTAATGACTTCCGCCCTTTTTATAGGCCTTGATTTCCCAGTAATCAGCTTCTTTTCTTCAGCTAATTGCTTGTCTACTACCCCTGGGAATTTCTCTCCTCCCTCATATTTTACAGCCAACTGTTTTTTGCTACCCCTTTGTTGCTTTTCTTCTCAGACTTGAAGAAGACTATCTTGCATTCTAAAGCTTGTCTAACTCTATCCTTGCTGTGCAGTTGGTCCATTACAAGATATCACCCAAAGAAATCCTTGCCTCTGACATAATTCCTAGATCAGCACAGCTACAACCTCACATTAACACTACCAATGCTTTGTTTAGGATTTAATTTGTTTTAATATAACTAACAGAGACTTGTAAATGAGAAACCATTCTGGATTGAAAAAGTATTGACTTTATCCAAATGTCTCATTTTGATTTGAATGATTCAGTGATCCAGAATCTATGTTTTCCTTTAAAAAAAACATTCAGGCAAAAGTGCCCTCCCAGACCTATGCTTGCTGCCTCTATAGCTGCGGGAAGAGGGTGCTGTGGTCTGTTGTGTCTTAATGTGCAGCTACAAAGAGATCTGTTCACTTAGTTTCAGTTGGCCTTACCTGGGCAAGTCAATTTGAGGCAATGGGGTGCACTGCGGTCACTCTGAGCAGCATGTGGGGGCATTGCTCTGGTGTAAAAAAAGGGAAGAAGTTTGCATTTAAAACCTGTCTTACTAATAATGGTCTTTTTTAGAAAAGGAAGAGCCCAATTTGGCCTTGAGAGCATAGGCTGTGTTTGCATGGTTAGGAGTTAAAAGTAACGTCTTGTCTTCTATTGTTAAATGGAGCACATTAACATGGAATTACTGAATGATAGTTCTGATGGACACCCTCAGGGTCATTGGATAATTGCTTTAAGAACGTTCTTATGCTAAAAAAGAAGGGTTATTTTTAAAAGGTTAGTTTAAATCCTTGTGGACCCTTCTGGGCAAACAGTACTTAATTTTCATGCATACAACAAATACCCTTTCACATAGGCAACACATAAGTTCTGACAGTGGAGAGGCACGATTCTGCACCACCGCTGCAGTGTGGGGGCACAACTCCATGATGATGCTGCTGGGCATTGGGTGCAGCTAGTCTGCAGCCAGGCCCCACTGATGGTGCAGAAATTGTGCAGCTGCCACCACCCCCACTGCTGCTGGGCCCTGGCGTCAGCCAGGCTGCAGCCCCATGGCCTGTACCCCACTGTCAGTGCAGAAATATGGGGGCCATGTGCCCTCTCATGTCCCCCTAATGTGTTGCTAATGTCCTTTTCCCCAAAAACGAGCTGCTGGAAAATTAGAGTGTGCATTACATGCAAGAAATATGGTAAGAGCAGGTCCTTTCCAGTCTTTTGCTTTTACATAACTCTCTTTCAAATGTCACTGTTTTGCAGATATAGATGAGTGTGCCCTGTCCCAGCACAACTGCTCAAAGGGCACAACATGCATTAATACTGGAGGAGGCTTCCAGTGTGTTAGCTCTGAGTGTCCTAAGTCTAGTGGCAATGTCAGCTATGTGAAAACATCACCATTGTAAGTATGGAGAAATGAAACAGAATTAATGGTCTTGCGAACTCCAGATAGAGTAACTATGATCATCAAGTTTACAATCCTGTTTAATTGCCTTGTTAAACCATGTCTCCTTCTAGAAGGCCCTCTTTGTGAGACAGGAAAAAATGTTCTGTTAAAACCCTCAATTCCAGGTTGTTCATCTTGAAGTTAGTTCAAAACTTGGCTTTACTAAATCCAATACCAGAACAGACCTTGAAGATACACGACGAAATGAACCTCCTGGGATGAAATCCTGGACCTATTGAAGTCATTGGCAAAACTCTTGCTGACTTTTGACCCTAAATCTTACACTCTTCTGACATGCAAAGATCTTCTCCATGTGTTAACTGTAGGTCTGTGTGTAAAACACTGACCAGCATGGTAGTTTCATGTGTTGTTCCAACCTCTGCACCTGGCCCCCTTCAGTTTCCTCCCCATCCTGTACCTGGTCCCCAGAGGATACCTGTCTGCTACAGCCCCAGGCTTATATTCTCATTTGGGAGGCCCTATACTCAATCCCTGGTGGGCTAGATTTTGACCTTGGTTACAATGGCATACATACAGTGTGACTTCACTGGGGTTATTGCAGATTTACATAAGTGTGACCAAGAGGAGGACTTGGCCTGTAATCTGCTAGTTCTCATGATTCCAGGTCATGAAAGCACTGCCTCTTTTCACTAGGGCTATGGGGGACTCATCAGTGAAGGTTCCTTCATGTTAGGATTAGTTTGATGAATGTATTTTAGGAAATGTTTTTGTAGTACATATGAACATAAATTCTCCCAATTAATATTCATGGATCATTTGAAATAAGATGTTTAGGCCAAGGCCCCATGGCCATGATGCTTTCATACAAACTGTTCCTGGGACTGACCTAAACCTTCTCCTTTCTTCCACTGTTAGCCAGTGTGAACGCAATCCCTGCCCAATGGACAGTAGATCGTGTCATCACGCCCCAAAGACCATCTCTTTCCACTACCTGCCTCTGCCTTCCAACCTGATCACTCCCACCCCACTTTTCCGTATGGCGACTGCCTCAGCTCCGGGACGGCCTGGACCTGACAGCTTGCGCTTTGGGATTGTGGGAGGCAACAACCGAGGGCACTTTGTGATGCAGCGCTCAGACAGGCAGACAGGAGAGCTCATCCTTGTACAAAGCATGAAAGGACCCCAGACAGTGGAGGTGGATGTTGACATGTCAGAGTACCTGGATCGCACCTTCCAGGCCAAGCATGTTTCCAAAATTACAGTTTTTGTGTCTCCCTACGAGTTCTAAAGAAAGCAGCTCATGAAAGCAAGGAAATCAACAGCTCATGGACTGTTCCTCCTCATCCATCACTTTCTTTTAGTACAGACTCTTTTAGAAACTTCCTCTGTTTCTAACTAGTGATCCAGGCCCTGTGAGAGCACCTGTAGCCACCAAAAGGCAACCATACTGCAACTACTCCAAGAAACATGAGCTTAAAAACTAGTATCAAGCAATGATATCAACCAAATTACTCTGGTAGTTACAAGGGTATTTTCTGCAATCATCTCATAAATTTACTCTTTTGTAGTAAAGAGTTTCCAAGTTTCCAAGTTTTGACTTTGGATACTTTACATTTTTTACCATCTTCCATAGATCTATGCTTGTAGGAACACTAACTCTAATCAGATGAGTATACCAATGAAAGCCAGATTCTATCAGATACACTAACCTCCCTGTAGCTAAATATTTTTCCCTCTGGATTTGGGATTTTTTTTCTTTTTGGCTCTGTCTCCTGACTGGTTTTACACCCACATATATGAAAAACAGCAAATGAAGTGTGAATGAACTCATGTGCTCGCCAGCAACAAGCAGCTGCTCCGTCGCAGAAGTCTGGCATGCTCTGTAGCAACGGGCCACACACCCAACAGAATTATCAGGAAACCATAGCAATTTATCATCCTCCCCACTAACCTCCAGGAAACACAGTGCTGAGATCTAGATTGGAAAACACGTGCTGGTGAGTAATCTGTGGGCAAATGAGTGTGCTGAAGCCTTGTTTGTCTTCATCCCGCCCCTCACAGAGATGTCTGTTGCATTCAGATCAGTACAGTGATGAGGATGTAAATTAAATACAGCCCTGAAGAGTTGTTTAGAAAACCAGCATGTTGAATCAGTATTGCCCATAAGCAGTACTGTCTTCAGGCATGAGCCCCTGGGATCCAAGTCTTGTGTCTCTGTATGAAAGGACTCCAAGACCCATCAGCTAGTACAAAGAGAAGGCACATGTGACGTGTATCTCTGCATGGGGTGCAACCTATCAGGAGCACAACACAGAGAGACTACATGCACCCAGACATACCAACCTCCAAATACACCATCGTGCAAAACACTAACTATTCCTGCCTGCACAGTCACACAAAATCAGCACAATAACTACCATAGGGTTACTTGCATAGAGGCCCCGAACTGGCAGTGTGCCCACGGCCTCAAAAATCCTAAAACAACCATGCATGCAAGAGCAGATGGCACAACCTGAACCAGTGTTGCATAGGTTTTTCCACAACACAGCTCAGTCCTTCTGGTGATAATACCACTGTTATTCTGGGCCTGGGTTTGTTTCGGCTGAGCACAGCTGACCAAGTACTTGTTCATTTTCCTCTTCCAATCAGTGGAAAGAATTCCACCTATTTAATGGTGCAGGGTTAAATTTCAAGTGTTTTCAACTGTACCAAAATCTGTGGAAGTTCTGTGGCATGTGTGGTTTTTCCATGGGATAAGTGAAGGCTACCAAATGCCTTCCACTGGTAACATATACAGATTTAAAACATAAGTCTGGGGCTTTAGCAAACTACAATACCTAGCTCTCAATCTACTTGACATGGCTCCAAAATAATCCAGACTGATAACTAATCCATAACAGTAGAATGCTACAGTAGAGTAAAATCCATCAAGTGCCTCCCCCAGAGGAATAAATGATTGGGGCTTGATTACCATCTGATGTATACCATTTGCTGTAAGTTAAAGTTCAAAAAAGTCCATTCTAGACTCTGTCATGAGCTACTTTCATAACAAGAACTTTCAGAATAAGACTACCTTTCAAATTATATTTATAAGAAAGTGATTAAGGCTTAAATTCCTCTTATGAAAAAAGTCTTGTTGGGATTTTTACAGATAGGCTTTCTATAGAAATATTAGACCTTACCATAGGATTTAATGGGGAAGTTTGGCCCTGCTTGAGAAGTATGTTGGATGGGTCTAAAAATACTGAAAGGCTTTCGTTCGCAATTGGAGTCCATGGAACAGATTCTGAATTAGTCTCAATGAGTACAGTGACAATGACTTCACAAAAGTTCCTCCAAATTTGTACCGGTGTCAGTATCATCAGAATTTAGCTTACTACTTCTGTTCTTTAAATGTCCTTTCTTATTAGCTGAGTATAAAAGCAGACATTTTTGTGGCAATAACAAGCCCTGCCCAGGATGTTGCGTTTTGAATACAGAATACTGTATATTATCTTAAAATATTTGGGACAAGTTCTGTTCCTAGTTTCACTTGTGCAGCCACTGAGACATGCATAGGTCAAAATCACCTATGGAACAAACCACTGGAATCATCCAAGGAGGAAGTTGGCCCAGTGTGTTTGCACACCAAGTTTCTGATAGTAAAGGTTAGTGCCTTGCATTTGGTTGCTGTAAATCCTTTCTAACCCCACTCTCATCATCACTGTAGTCCTTCCACACAGCTTAAAGGGCTGTTTCTCAAGATTCCTTCATGAACAGGAAGATGCATGTGTGCTTCTTTATATAACCAGTACACTCTGATGATGACTGATCCATGCTTCTTCATTTTGTTATTTAGCATCACATTGCTTTGCAGTAGACACATGAAGAAGATTACAGTCTTTCTTTTCTCTCATGAATATACAGGAGGCTCTTACACTGAATACTTGTTCATGGTTGGTAGGAATTTCCCACAGCGTTCATCGCTGTACATTCACAGGAGAATGGAACCCACAGTCTTTACTCCCAATTGGAAGCTGATCTAACCCCACTGAAGTTAACTGGATTCTTTCCACTGACTTCAGTGAGTTTTGGATCAAGATCCCGGTGCACTGTACTGCAAGTAACCCAACAGCAGTCACTAGTAGCACCCTGAGCATTTCTCTCCCCTGGCCCCTGATAGCAACATTGGATCAGATATGCAACTGGCACAGATCACCATGGCTCCGTTGCTGTGCCGGACAACACCCAATGAGAATCTGGCCCACTCTCTCTGCACAGTTCTGAAATAGTCTATGAATGGGGTTGGAAATCTAAATCCATATGAAATAAGGGTGTTACTTTGTAGGTTCCACAGCAGTCACACAATACCTCTCAGGCACAAACCTTCACAGCTATGATGTGCACAAATACAACCAATCAAAGATGGGTTAGTGCAAAATGTTTGGAGACATCCAGGGGCATCAGTCTGTCAGTGTAAGCAGAGGCACACAGCTCATAGTAAGGAGTTGAACCTCCCCAGCAAGGTTCTGGGAGCACTCCAACCCAAAGGTACAGCCAGAAAGCAGCACTGGGCCCAGAACAAAAAGTTGAGCAGTCCTTGAATCCCCCTAAGCCTAGACAATTCACTGGTGCTCCTTTCCTGCACAAGGGCACAAAAGGAGCTTTTGCTTGGAGCTGTGAAGTGCACTCCGGCCTTGTAAAAGCAACATCATATTATTTTTCATATATTTATATATTTCATATCTGTCATATATTTATGACAATGAACAAAGCAGAGACTAGAGTAGTAGGTTGACTCTAATACAGTGGTTTTCAGTCTTTTTAGATCTGAGGCACCCTTCCATGATGTGCACAGGGATCAAACTGGGTCACATATTTGGAAATTGGGAGACAGTTTGTTGATTCGCAAAGCAAATGAAATTGCATGTAAAAATAGCAGCACTTCTGCAGGGTAATCAGCAGGGTTCTTGGAATCACAGTTCCTATAGCAGCTTCAAGAAACTTGGCTACTTTGGTGTGTTCTTAATTTTCTGTCTGTATTGTAGCCTGATCCCCAGTGTTACTGAGAAGGTCACTGTCTCCAAAAGGAGTACTGGGAGCTCTCAGAGCCTTGGCTTTGTTTAGGACAATAAACACAGCAGAGACTAGAGTAGTAAGTTGACTCTAACAGAGTAGTTTTCAATCTTTTTAGAATCGAGGCACCCTTCCATAATCTTGGTGAATTGAGTAGCACTCCATTTCTAACATTAATTTATTGGTGCCTTGCCTGCTTGCAGAGGGGCTGGGAAAAAGGAGAAGCAGCTGACAGGATGAGCAACTGGAAAGGAAGAGCCTGAATTTACCTTCTGCCCAGAGCCTGAGATTATCTTGCTTGTCTCCTCTTTCCCCATGGCACCCTTCAAAGGCTGTCATGGCACCCCAGGGTTGAGAAGCAGTACTCTTGAAGCTCAGCACAGTCCTGTTAATCTGTGCGTATATGAGAGCTGTCAGTGCCATCAGTTGGAATAGGGGCCCCAAGGGCAAGTGTGCATCTGTATTTTGGGGTAAAATGAAGGCTCAACCTCAAATACCCTGAGTCTCATGAGCTGCCCCTTCCTGTCTACGCTACCTTGCTGCAGCATGGAGACAAGTAGTAGGCAGACTGATTTCTAGAAGAACAGGAAACTAAAGCCCTTTTGGGAATCACGCTGGCTATTTGCATCTCCTGTTTTAGACTCTAATTACGGGCAATAGAGACAGTCAGTGAAGTGCCGAAAGGCCACTAGTGGACTTCCTATGCTTGTGGCCTGCAGTGCTCCGATGAATACTGAACTTACAGCAGGGGCAGAAGGGAGCCCAGCCTCGGGCTTTGATGCCAAGGAGAGCTTTGGGGTTAGGCTGGACACCTGCCAGGAAGTGTGAGGTTAGGGGTTTGTATTGTGGATGGTTGGCAGGCTTGGGCTAGAGGGGAGGCCTAGGAGTCACTCAAGGTTACAGTGTAGACAGATCTTGATGCTCCTTGTCCAAACTAGGTTTCATGAACAGTCTTGCATTTTGGGTTCTCCTCATCCATGTCCTTGCACAGATTTTCAGTCACTAAATAAACAGAAGACAGAGGCAGTCATGCTGTCAATATGAGAACCAGAAGAGAGGACAGATTGTGAAGATGGTTTAGCAGAAGCACGTATAATTTCTGTGTTTAAGAATTACTGTGGGCTTGATTCTGTGGTTTGATACCTGATAGAGGTGGTATGGTCTCCCCTTTCTTGGGGGGATGGGAAGGGGAAACTTTGTCATGGCCCTGTATGAACCATCTATTCATTGTAGGTTGTAGGGGCACACGCTTCCTACAACCTACAGTAAGAATCATACCTGGATGCTGCAACAGGAAACAAGTACCAGTTTCAAAAAGAAACAGTGGAGGCAAACTGAGGTTAACGGTTCAGCTAGAATTTAGATCCTTGTTAGGTTTAAGGAGGGAAGAGAGGTCCATGAGCTACCACTGCAACAATGACAACAACAACAACAACAAATTAAAAGCAAGGAAACTAGCAAATGATGCCATGCTACACTGGAGTGGGCAGCATTGTGTTTAAAGGAGGCTTGTAAAAGAGCAATGTGGCACTCTGTTAAAAGATTTAGCCAGCCTCAGAAAGTGTGGGTCTTAATTAAAGGGTTCTTAGAAAGCCCTGAAGGGCTATACCAGCCTACAGCATCTAATCTCCTTCCCAGTAACACATGGGAGGGTTTAGAAAGCATCATCAGTTACAGGGAAATAAGGAAAACAGTGCAAACCTCAGGGCATTGCTGTAACTTAGATGGGACAGTAACATAGCATTCAGACCATTTGGGGCCTTCTCTTCTCCCCATTGAAGTTCATAGTCAAAACTCATTGATCTCAGTTGAACAGAATCAGGTCTTTATAGCTTGACCATGTGTAAATTAGGTGTCTTAGCTTTATTAAATGAAAGCATTCACATAATTGTTGCTCAGAGGCAGGCTGTCTGCCAACAGGATACCCCGCTGGTGAAGTAATTCTGTGGGTTAAGTGCATGTTATGTATAATGTAAAATTAATGTATATTAATTAGGCTGTTTTCAGTTCCATTCAGGGATTGTGTTTCCATTGAATGCCATAATAAAATTAATTGACTGCTTATTTAAAATATCAAACAATTGAACCAAAGTTTTTTTTAATCCCAAGCTGGCAGTCATGAATAGGCATCTAGAAGTCACAACTAGCCTGCCTTTCCCATATTGCTAAATCAGAGGGAGGTCCCAGATAAACAGGTACAGGGTGCTCAGGGGTGCTAGTATGGACAAGTTTGGAACTCCTCATTTTATTCTATCCATTTTTCTACTTCTATATTGCTGAGGTGTTCTTTTAAGAATACATTGACTGGTTGTGTTATCCCAAGGATCAAAAGCATGTCCTAAGGCAAATCCTGAGGATAGTATTATAATAAAAATACCTTGTATGGAATATAAATGTTATCCATTGTTGAAAAAATCATGTTGATAGCATTAAGGGCTTGTTGTAAGGCAAGGATTTCAAAGATACAGCCCACAGGCTGGCAGTGGGCCATGGAGCTGATTCAACAGGACTCCCAGAGGAGCTTGGAATTAGATGGTGTGAGCCAGGGGTAGGACCTGCCACCGAAATCTAGGGTACAGAACCTCATCAGGGATGCATGTCAGTGGAGGGATAAGCAACAGCTCTGTTAACACCTGCACTGCCATTTCATCCTGCCACTGGAAGTAGGTCCAGATCTGACCCATGAGAAGCCCCATGATCTGGATCCAGCCTGGGGACCTGGGTGAGTTTGACACTCCGGATGGAAGAGAACCTGAGGTGTGACTATTTCATGCACAATAAACCACTGCCCACACACTTAGTTGTGACTGAGCAGCTGTAGAAGACAACTGCTGATTCAGCAATCATTTCCATTGTTTGCCTTTGCAGGTATAATAATTAATTACATACATGCAGAGCCCACTTTTATGATATCACCACTTTCAATGTTAGGTACCTGTTTCTCAGTTTCAGTGCTTTCTTATGTTAACCATGAAACACTACATTATGCATGCTTTTATAATATACCGTTTTAGTGTGATTAATGATGTAGACTTTTATTGGATAAATAAAGTACTTCACACCTTTTGGATACTTTGGTTGGGATCTGTTCACAAAGGGAATATGTATGGCTGCATGAACTGCAATGCTATCCTTTTCTTGTTGGGAGAAATTGCCATAATGGACATTCACACCAGGAGACCATAAGTTCAGCTGCACAGAAAAATGCAGCTGCCTCCAAATATTCCTGGAAGCCAGTCAGACTTAAATTGGTTTATTCTTGCATTTCTTGCCTGCCTGCTTATTGCCTTGAGCAATGAGCCTGAAACTTCAGGCAAACTGAAAAGTGTGGGAAGTGACCAAGGCTCCAAACAACAGGTTCTGTTGTCTGAACACTGAGCAATCGGGTGGCGGGGGCAGCAGATGGCTGTGAAAGAGCTGGTTTGACTTACCTAGGTTCTCTTTTTTGTTTTGTTCTTTACAAATTTTTCCGTATTCCAAGTCAAAGTAGCCAAAACAAATTCCAAATCCGTGAATCAGTCCAGAACCATAAGTGGCTCTGCTACATCCTCCAACCCCATCTGGGGCTTCAGATGTTCCTAAAACCTTTGGCAGGCATCTTTCATGCAGGCCCAAGCCTGGAAGCTTAGGGTTCAGATGGCCCAAGTTTTACTTGCCCTCAGCCATAAGGCTGCAGGAGCAAGCTGGGGAGGAGTCTCCTCTTTCCATGAAATGGGCATAAAGCCAAGGTCTTCCCACTCCAGCAGCTAAGTGAGAGGTTTACTGTATATTATCTTGGCAGGTACTATCCCCATGCCAGGAGAGCAGTCTTCCTCGGTGTGGCTAGGAAGACCACCTCAGTGGTCACGGTGTTTCCCTTGCCAGGTAAGCATAGGACCACACTCGATCTGAGCTGACAAGAGGTTCTCTTCCACTTGGTGCCAGCCAGGCCTGTTGCAACAGCAGTGGCAGTGAGGGGATTGCCATTGCCCCTGCTCCTCTGGGGCACCCTGTTGTGACAGGGTAAGGAATTCAGATCCCCCCCACCCATTTCAGCAGGCTGCTCCCCCATAAGCAAAGGAAAGAGCAGAGTTACACCCTGCTTTTCAAAATCCTAGGTCTGCCTAACATGGTGTGTCTTAAGGCTGCATTAACCTCACAGTAAGAGGAGCTGTGTAACTGAGAGCAATGTTACTGCAGCTACTGCTGCCCAGGGGGATTGCTGCCCTGTTGTGCCCTGCCTCTACCACAACCAGGTTTATACCAGCAAATTTACCCTTGGCAGTGCTGGAGAGACTACCTAGTGACATGTCCAAGCAAACAAACAGACACCTGAAAGAAGATTTGAACTGATGTATCTTTATTTGTATCAGTTCATAGATTCATAGAAGAATAGGGCTGGAAAGGATGTCCAGAGATCATCATGTCCAACCCCCTGCTCAGGGCAGGATCACTCCTGTCCAAACCATCCCATACAAGTGCTTTTCAAACCTCGTTCTAAAATAAGATCAGCCTTGTCTCACAACTACAAGGGATACTGCTCAAGAAATTAAAAGCACCCTAACCTGCCAGAGGTAGAGCAGGCGGACAAGAGCTGTAAGTGTCCTGTTGCTGGAAAGGTTAGACATGGGAGATCCAAAGAAGACAAGACAGACACGTTATTTGTTTGTCCTGTATATCCCTATTTGCAATTCACATTGATCTCTCACCCACTTTTACACCACCCTGTCTTTCCACCCACGTACTTCTCCAGCTGCCATCTGCCCTCATTCATTACATACACACATGTTCTGCACCCCCCCATTCCCTCCCTACAGTCCCATTCCCTCCCTACAGCCCCTACAACCCCTACAGTTAGCAGTACAGCTCTAGGCAGCATGACAGAGAGCAGCTCCTGCAGCTGCCTGCAGGTAAGTCTATGGGAGGGGGCATAGATGATGTGTGGGAGGGCAGGGGGGCATAGGCAACATGAGGGGGTTGGGGGGTACAACTTGTGTGGAGATTGAGGCAATGTTGGAGTCTGGGACTGGGGCAGGGTTGGAGGTTGGAGGCTGGGGCTGGGGCTGCTGCCCAGCCAGGACAGTGTCTAGGGTGTGGGGCTGGGACAGGAATGCATAGCCACAGGGCCTGGCTGGGGAGCAGGATGGAGCCATGGGTAGTACATGCCAGGAGGGGAGAAGTGGGGCAGCTCCCTGCCACTGCATGCACTCCCAGGGAGGGGTTGGGCACCAGAGGTGACATGTTAGGAGGGTTTGGGGAAGTCATGTGCCTTTCCCAGATTTTTGTGCCCACAGTGGATCATGGGGCTGCAGCCTGGCCAGACCACCACTGATTAGGAACCTCCACCACAGCCCACCAGGCAGGACCCAGAGCAGAAGGGCAGAGTGTGGTGGTGAGACTCATTGCTGCTACCGCCACTGCCACAAACCCTGCACCAGCCACCCCACTATGGCCACCAAGGTGAGCCACCCCCTGCTCTCTGCTGCTGTTGGGGCAACTTGTGCAACCCCACTGCGGCTGCAAGCAGGGGGCACCTCACCGTGGTGGCAGCTCCTGCCCAGTGCTGATCTGGCCAGGTTGCAGCCCTTTACCCTGATGTGGCCCCCCTGTATCTCCCAGATGCATCAACACTGCTATTGCCTATGGTCAGGCACGCCCCCTACCCCACACACACCACACCTACCCCACATACTGGGGTACTAGTACCTGGGGCAGTGGGTCAAGAGTGAGGGGCACCAGCAGGGCTGTGGGGGGGGGAGGGGTTGGGGGCTGTGGGTTGGGACTGAGGGGCACTGGCAGGCCTGGGGGGAGCTGTGGCTTGGGACTGAGGGGCACTGGTGTATCAATGATGCTCAGCACTACAAAGCAGCAGGAGCTCTGATTTTCTATGATAAAAAAAAAACAAAATCAAATGCCAAAATATATACGTACTTAGACTTCATTTTATTATAATGATTGAGACACTGGTAGGCTTCCAAATTGCTTTAAAATTGTAAATATATCAGTAAAACATTGTGTTCGACTAATATCTGTATGTACTGTATAGTGGTGTTTCATTTTAACCACAGAAAAACATAGATTCGGTTTTTTAAAATCAGAGAATTTGGAATTTTTATTAGAGAAAACCAGGTTCCCTACTATCACCCAGGACACATCATGTCCGTTCACCCCATGCAGCCATTCCAACCCCCCATAACAGTCCAGCAGTCACCTCTTCCAAGCTACCTTGCAAGCTACACAAAGGGAAGCCAAGCGCAGCCAGAGGCCTTACCATACATAGGCCAAAATCTGGAAAAGATAGGGGGTCACATCCCTCCAAGCTGACGTTCCAGACCCATGCCTCCCTGCTCTAATCATCATTTCCATGGACAAGAAAATGCCACAGCATCAGTTTACCTCAATGTCTGTCCTTCTGTTCTAATGTCTGGCTCCTCTGTTCCTGGCCTTCTCCACTATGTCCTCCAATTAAGAGATTGTCTCAGCCTGGTCTGCTTACCACATCCCTCAGATCTTTACCCCTTCTCCACCTGAATACTTTAATCCCTCAGGAGCAGCTCCCCCACTCCCACCTTGCAGGAGGCACTAGCCTGTGCCAACATGGCCCATGTCAGAGTCCTCAACCTCCTCTGAGGTAACTGCTGCTGGGGTTTTCTGATCCCCTTTGTGTACCTTGCACCCTGCCAGTAGGACTGTACAAAACAGCACTGCTTCATTTTGATTCCTGTTTCACTGTTTCGAAGGGACAGTGTTTTGTTTCATCGTTTCATTTAGTTTTAAAGTTCTGTTCCATTTCGTTTAATCAAAAATGTTTCGCTGTTTTGACATGTTTTAACGTTTCGCTCATAGGTTATAATGGGGAATCATAAAAATACCTAAAATGAGGTCATTTCTTGCCTGATTCTGATGAAAATTGCAGGGATGGTAGCCCCTTCTGAGGGCATGAAGCCTGCCAAGTTTCAAGGATGTAGGTGCAGGGATTTGTGGGAAACTGCACCTGAAACTGCTAAAAGCAAAACTCGTGTCACTTGCCGACAGCGGCAGCCTCCTCTCAACTGGCACACAGATCCGGGAGCCCGCACCCCCGGGAGGGCTGTGGGGCTGTGCCAGACTCCTCGCAGGGGTGTGGGCCCCCAGATCTGTGTGCTGCATGACAGAAGGCTGCCACTGCTGCCTGGGACAAGCACTGGGCATAGCCCACACCTGGCAGCAGGAAGACTGCTGCTGCCACTGGCCCCAGGCAGCAGTGACATCCTCCTGTCATCCTGTGCACAGATCTGGTGGCCCGCACCCATGGGAGGAGTCTGGCAGTGCTGGAAGGGCAGGTTGAGCTCCATGAGGCTGGTGGAGCCACTCAAAGCACAGCCCTGGCTCCGAGCGCAGCCCTGGTGAGCACAGCCTAGCAGCTGGAGGCTTGGCAGTCCCACAGAGCTGAGCCTGGTGGCAGGAGGCGGGGGACAGTCACTGGCCAGGGCTACACTTAGAGCAGCTCTGCCACAGGCTCTCCATTGCCTCCCCACACCGGGCTGAGCTCCATGGGGCTGGCGGAGCCACTCAGAGCTCAGCCCTGGCTCTCCCCTGCCTCCCACCACCTGGCTGCTTCGAAACTCAAAATGTTTTGAAACTTTGAAATGTTTCAAGTGCCCTCATTTTGTTTTGAAGCCTTTTGTTTCATTTTGATGTTGCTGTTTTGAGCTCAAAACACACCGAAACAGCTTTGAAACAAAACACTCCTTGAAATGTCATATAGCTCTACCTGCCAGTATCACCATGCTTCTTCTTCTCCATCCCTCCCACCTAGTTCTGACCCTTCTTCTCCCTCAACACCCCCCACTTCTCCCAAGACACCTCTGACTCCTCATCAAGCACCTGGAGCTCAGTTTTACCTTGGGATTCCCCTGGGAGGGGTCCTGTTGACCTTTAGGTGTGTCTGGCTTTCCTCCTGTCCCCAGTGTTTGCAGTTCTTCTGGGGAGAGGAACACTATCTCTTCAGCCCACCAAGGGCGCATCCAGATGAGCCTGCATGTGCCTCTTGCAGCATTTCAGACCCCTTTGAGATGCTGCAAGAGGCACGTGGGGGAACAAAAAAAATGTTCCCCATGCTGCAAATTTGCAGTGGGAGAGCAAAATTGGACCCCTGGATATCCAGGGCTCAAACAATACCCTGGGGGAAAAAAACGGGTAACCAGAGGTTCAGTCCTCCACAGAGATGCTCTGGTAGCCTACCAGAGCATCTCTGTGGTTGGCCATTTCATGGTCCTGAAGCACGCTGCCTGCCCGTCTTCTGCCAGGTAAGTAGCGGGTTGGGGGGCTGAAGGAGGGGCCTTCCCCAAATCCCTGTTTGTTCCCCCCACCCCCCCTTCGTTCTCCCTGTTTGTTCTCCCCACCCCTGTTCTCCCTATCCCCCCATTTATTCCCTCCACCCCTGTTCGTTCCCCCTTCCTGTTTGTTCTCCCCACTCCCCGTTCATTCTCCCCACCCCGCATTTGTTCCTCCACCTTCCCACTCACTCTCCCAGACCCCCTACACTCACCGGCAGTAGCAGAGAAGGAGCAGGAGGCTGGAGAGAGCAGGGGAATGTCTCCAGCTCATTCCCAGGGGATTGTCTCCAGCCTCCTGCTGGTCTCCAGCCCCCTGATCATTCCCCTGCTCATCTCCCGCCTCCTAACCCCTGACCTTTGCCACTGGAATTCCCTGCTCTTGCCCTGGAAGAACCAGAAAAAAATTAGCTCCTAAAAATCTAATATCCACAATAACATATTTTAATTTTATTTTTAAAAGACTTTTTGTCCTGATTTGTGTGTGTTTGGGTCATGTATATAGAGGTGATTGCATAATAGCTCAAAATGAAGTCTTACTCTTGTATATTGTGACGCAGTGGGGGATTGAGGGGGGTATGAGCTTTGTGGGGGGCTGTGGGTGTGAGTGGGGTGTGAGAGTATGTCTGGATGTGGGTGGGTATGGGGTTTGTGGGGTGTGGAAGGGTTTTGTGGGGTGGTTGGGGGAGTGTGTTAGAGGGTGCGGATGCATGTGTCTGTGGAGGGTGTGCAGGTAGTAAGCAGGGCTCCCCCAGAGACCTGTAGTTGTGGGGAGGGTGGGGGGATGCAGTGTTGGTGGGATGTATGATTGTATGTGGGGTAGAGTGTGGTTGTGGGGTTTGCAGGGGAGGGTTTGTGGGTATGGTGGTGTGTGCATGGGAACCCCACCTCACACCCACAGCTGGTCACCACCTGCCCCCGCCCTTGCCTCACAACAACACAGCGCTCACGCGCCCTGCAGTGCCTCCCCACCACTGCCAGCAGTGCACAGCCGCAGTGCACCTTACACCTGCTCCAGACTGACCCCAGCAGAAGCGAATCAGCCACACGCACTGCCTCAACCCAGACTCCACACCTGCTCTGCACAGTCTGTCCATGACACGTCCTACCATGCCCTGGGCACACAGCGGGGCTGAGGAGGCTCCGCACTGGCCTGCCTTTCTAGGCAGCTGCTGGCTATGCGGCTTCTACAGGAAGAGCCGGGCAGTGTTGAGGGGGAGAGGCCGCTTTCCCTCTGAGCCGAGCACACTTCTGCCCCATTGGCACTGCTGTTGCTGCAGCTGTTCAGTGTGAGCCGGCGAGTCTGCAGCAGGCATGGGGCAGGTCAGGCCTACCATAGGACTGTGGCCAGCAGCTCCCTAGAAAGGCAGTTCAGTGCAGAGCTGCCCCAGTCCCCCTGCGTGTCCAAGGAACTTGCTGCAAGCCAGACAAAGCACCTCCATGGGCCCACCCCTGTGCTAGGGGCTGCTAAAGAGTGAAGTCTCCTCCAAGGGAGAAGGAATTTGCAGGTAGTGAAAGGGGAAACTCAGAGGGAGTGAGGGAGAATTGTCCCAGTGTCTGGGAACTCCTCTATCCTCCTTTTCTTCCCCCTTTTCTGAGGCTTTAAGGGATTAATACTGGGGAGGAGGGTAGTGGCTCCTTGGGTTGGCTGGCTAGGAATTAGGTCTGGCAGTTGTAAACAGGGTTGAAACCTGGGCATTTCTTATCCTGTCAGCTTTGGGCCAGGGTTAAGGTTTGCAACTTTCTGCTCCCAGTGGAGCTGTGGACCCAAACTACCTGCAGCCCAGGCCTACAGGGTAGGCCTAGCTTTGCCCATTTGTTTCTTTTGATGGTCCTTTGCTCCAGCCATGCTATGTGGTTGGGCTAGTTGTAGCCAGTAATCAACCTGGCTCCCTTTTGAGTTTGTCCTGCAGTTTTCATTTCAGCAGGCCATATAATCCAGCCCAGAGGTTTTGGGGTGCATGCATGCTGGCTGGGGCTGCAGGCA
>NW_005842125.1:1397031-1420416 GCF_000455745.1 Alligator sinensis | reverse complement strand
CCCCCCACACACACACACACAGCCTCTCCGTAGGAGCAAAGATTGGCATTCTACCACTTCTCCAGGAGGAACAGAGTCCCTTGCAACACAAAAGGACCCACACTTTTGAGCAGCTTCCCAAGGTGCAGTGAACCCAAGGAGCAGCTCATAGGACTCTCTGGTGTGGGTCCCCCTCTGCAGCCCATTGCTGAAGGGCAGGTATAAGGGTGCAGGCCCCCAGAACTACCTGTTAGGGAGCCCCAAGTCCCAGACCGCCTGGGCATGGGCGAAGCCTCCCCCAAGAGGGTGCCACTTATAGACTGTGCTTTGTAGTTAATAGTGTTTTAAAATATATTTAGTGGTTTCTTTTGTTTTGTTTTTATTCTCTGTAATAAATTTGAGTTTCTGTGTTTACACTGCTTGTGAGGAGGGTTTTTTGTTTATATGGGATGCCCCAGCAAATTTAGTGTTCCCAGATTTCTGTGTGGTGGCTCAAGTCATTGGTATAATTTATGGGGTACTCCAAAATGTAAACCCAACCCTTCTTGCTGCTGACTGGTGCCTGGCAGAAGGGTTACAGATACAAAAGGCATAATGCTGTATGCCAGCAGTATCCATAATTCAAGTCAAACAGTGAAATACCCTAACCTAACCAAAGCATAACATTTATTATATCTGTGTTCAGCACTTCAGTGGGGAGTTCATTATGAGATATTTTAAACTAGTCTGAGCCCAGATCTGGGAACAAAGCACCCCTTCCTTATACGTCCCTGACAAATCATGTAAACTTTCTTTTTCAGTTTTTCCACCTGTAAAATGGGGACAGTAAGATTTACTAATTTACCTCATAAAAGAGTTATTAGTTATCGTGAAGCTTTAAGATGTAAAATGCCAGAAGTGAGCGTTTATACGCTTGCTTGTCGGTTCAATCTACGCAGCTTAGATTAACCTGTGAATACTGAATTGATTCAGCCTCAGGCTTTTTGACTCTCTCTACTTATCCCAAAACACAATAAATTTTCTTTCTATTCTGCATGGTATAAATTGTATTTTTGCCAGAATCCCAAGAATTCATATTCGTGGACAGCAGAACCAGCATGGGATCTGACTCATGGCCAAAAGGCCTATTGCAGACAATGGACTCTCTGGCTGTGATTATGCCATATTTCCAAACAGTGCCCAGGAACCCCAGTGAGGATTATGTCCCTGTACTGAGGACCATGCTAGTGCCTGCAAAGACTGCACCATTTTGTCCAAAGTGCCTAACAGTTTGGGGTAGCTCAAGTTTCAGCCGCCTATCCCCACACAGCTTTGGCTTGATTGCTGGAAGTGTGAAGCTGTTTAGTCCCTGTGAAAAGCTTACAGTGCAATTAAAGACAATGCACAAGGACAGGAGGAGGGAAGAGTGGGGGAGAGCAGGGAGACCCATCATAAAAATCACATGCTCACAAGCACAGGGGATGAATAGGGGCAACTGCCCCAGGACCCGTGCTTTGTGGGGCCCCATAGAGCTGTGCTGACTTCACATCTGGCCACCGCTCCCCCTGCTGCTGCCGCATCCAGGCCCCACACAGGCCGATTTGTCTCGGGCCCCGCACCCTGCTACGATTGTCTCTGCTCACAAGTTTGTCTGAAGGCGGTGCATAGGACTGACCCCACATCCCTCAGGCTCCCAGCTGAATGTGCTGGATTGTTAACAATGTAGCATTGCATTGAGTTTTATGATGTACAAAGTTTCTGTAATGGGGTTTCTACACCTGACTGTCATTGATAGGTGTTGTAAGGTCTTGGTCCTCAGTGTGTTGATGTCTTCCCCATATGTCAGTAGGCAAAGGAGGTGACACCTCCCTTTAGCCCCTCCCTGATGCTGTCATCTTGCCTGCCATGACTTTGATGTTTCTGATTTTTCAATACTGGGAGGTAGTTTCCCAGGGAGAACCACATTGGACCAACCTGGTAGATCTAATTTGTGGGGCTCCTCTTCCCCTGCACCTCAACCTAACCACACTTTAGTTGCCAATTCTGGATAAAAATCATCCAGGGTTGCCTCTCCCTGGGCAGGGTTGTTTTGCCCCCTGTTCCCTGTAACTAAAGTCCACAGTCCTCTAATTGGCCCCACTTGGAGCAGACTGATGGATTTCAGTATAACACAAAAAAAAGAACACATACTCAGTCAAGGTGCTAAGAATAAACAGTCCCAAGTAACAAATGGAAAAAAGTAGAAATAAAAATAGAAACCAAATGAAGTCTCTCAAGGCTCCAAATAGCAGTCCTGACCTTCAAGAGGGCTTAGCTCATCAGCTCGTCCCTTTTCCCTTCCTCATTTACTTCTGGATGAGGGCTCCTGACTATCTGTGTCTCTCTGCTCCAGGATCCCACAGTGGTACCTCCTCTAACAGGGGTCCTCCTACATACTGTGCCTTCTTCCTGGCACTTCTGTGCTGCTTAATTCTTGGGAGACCAGGATTGGGAGGGGAGTTTCTCTGCGTCTCTGAGCTTTTGATGCTGGACTCTCCCCTCAGCTTCCCCTCTCTGGAAGTACTTGGCACAACTTGGCTTGCACCAATCTGGACTGAGTATGCACTCTGGAAATACAACGTGCTGTTGAGCATGCTGGTGGCATTCCTCCGTTCTCCTGAGGTGAGTACAGGAAGATTACTTTTTCAGGGATCTTTCCTGTTTTAACTTCCTTATCCTGACACCGACACATCAGATGAAGGCTTATTGGAATATCTAGGCCAACTTTGGTCCACTTGAGGCCTGGGGAACCAATTAGGAGCCAGGCTCAGCCTTCTCAAAGGATAAAAAAAAGGAAGTCTTGGCCACCTGTTCAGTTAAAGGGGAGCTCCTTGACTGCATTGAGTTTTATGCTCTGTGGAAGGGAGGAAGTTGTATGCATTGCAGCTAGTGAAAGACAGGTCCAGGAAGGGGCTGTGGCAATAAAGCCAAGTGACTGGGCTGTAGGGAGTAACCCAGGGGCTCTTGTATTAAAACATGTTGTAAACCCTAGGATGCTGGGCTTTGAGTTAATGGAGAGGTATAGCCTGAGCCCTGCTACAGCAAACTAGGGCTGGGAGAAGAGTCAGTTGCTGAGTCTATTCAACAGAGATCTGGCCCAATTCTGTGGCTGAATCTCTGAATCCGAATCAAATCGGAAGACCCTTTAATTTCTCTGAATTGAACTGGAATCCTACAAATCAATTTAGAGAGATTCAGAATTTGACAATTCAGACATAGACACAGCTTTAACTGATTTTTCTGCATACCTCAAGGTACCAGGTGGCTCATGAATGCTGTGATGCCGGGGTGGATGCAATGTCCCACAGGAGCATGGGGGGTCCCCAGCGCATTCAGCAGCAGACCTGGAAGTGGACCAGAAGCACTTCCAGTCCACATCCAGGTCCACTGGGGAGTGTGCTAGGGGCCCCCTCCGGCTCAGCAACTGGTGCTTCCTGGTCTGGGGGGGCACCCAGGGTCCTCCCCATAGCTGATCGTCAAGCTGGCGGGGGCAGAGAGGGCCTCCCGTGTGGTCTCCAGCAGACCCAGAAGCGGTCTGGAAGTGCTTCTTGTCCACTTCTGGGTTCGCCGCCAAGCACGCGGGGGGCGCCTCCACAGTCCTGTTGGATGCACCATCTGCCCCACCATTACAGCATTCACAAGTCATGCCTGGTACCTCAAGGTGTGTAGAAGAAACATTTAAATCTGTCTCTATGGCCGAATTGCTAATTCTCTGGATCAGCATCAAATCTTCAAATTCAGATTCAGCCAAATCAAATTGGGACAGTAATCTGAATCAACGAATCGAATCACTGTCCCCAATTTGGGCCAAATCCAAATTGAATACATCCTGCTTCACACACACCTACAGCATACCCATTTCCCTTCCCTTTCTCCCTGACCTCTGCAGGGAAGACAGCTTGCTGCTAGACAGCTCAGGAACTTACATCATACTCTGCTGTGAAGTGATAAATCAACAATGTATAGGAGCTCGACTCAGATTCTCAGCAGCTTCTTTAATCATTGTGCAAGACTCCAGTCATGTGTGGCCAGTCTCAATTCCAAAGAGGAGAGCCCAAGTCAACCTAACAAGAGGCAAGAGCCCTTTATGCTGCCTTTTAAAAGGGACTCCATTATTTTCCCAAATGATCTGAAAACAAAACCATTGATATGCTTAACTGTGGAAACTGGAGGCCATAAAGCTTCAGAAACTGTATGTTAGTTAGACTGTGCTGGACACAGGGTGAGCTCCCTGTTCCTGTTCCAAAAATCTACAGAGTGTTATCAGCTCAGAGGAAACCAGAAATGGGGCAGTTCTTTCTCACTCTCCTGCTTTTTCCAACTGGGCTGAGGGAGACAATGACAGTAACTCTTTGTCAGAAACTAGATTGGAACAATATTTTTATAAACAGGCCCATTAATCATGACAAAGGATATAACAAGTATTCCAATGGGGGAGAAACATTAGAGTAGTATTAAACCCAACCCAAAAACATTCCCACTCTTTGGAAGACACAGACTATCTATAATTAGAAGCCTGGATGTTTAGATATCTCTTTAACAGACATTGTGGTCAGTATAGTTGTGAGATATTTATAATTTCTGTTCCTTGGGTACTGGGAGTTTGTAATTACTATCATGAAATTACATCTGAGATCTTTTCAAAGGACAAAACCTTGTGGTTTATCTGCAATTCCACCTAAAACACTAGGAAACAAGGAACACTTATTTGCCAAAAGAAAAAAAAAAAAGACAACAACAACCATCCTATTATACTGAAAACCTTTCTATTTCCAACTAGAAAGCATCTAGGCTTTTCCCCCTCCATTTACCTGTCTCATACCTATTGTCACCCGTGGCCTCTGATCCTCACTGCCATACACTTGCATCTTCACAGACCTTCATTTTGCATATTGGCTTCTATTCCATCCAGGAGAAGCCAAAACAATAGCAGACTCTCCCTATGCCTGAACAAGGCTGCTTATGCCCAAAAGCTTGCAAAGAACAATTTTTTCAACTATTTAGTTGGTCTAATAAAATATATCACTTTTACCCCAAAACTTGTCTGCCTGGGCTTACTAGTAGCTCTCTCATCGCAGGGATCTGGGTTTTCCATTTTCCATGGAAAAACAGAAAAAAAACCCATGGATTTCCTATTTTTATCAGAGAAAATGCAGATTTTTCCTTTTAGCAGAGAAACCCGTAGATTTCCCACTTTTGCAAAGAGCTCTGTGGGCTGGCTGAGCTCCAGCCTGCAAGAGCTGATTGCAAAAAGGGCAGGAAACCCCCAGCCCTGCCAGGAGGGGGGGAGAGAGGAGGAAGGGCAGGGCCTGAGGCTCTCAGTCAGCCATGGCTGGGCTCAGGCTTCCTCTTTGCTCCTGGAGCTTGTGGGGTAAATGGGGCTTGCAGGGGGCTGGAGGCCCACTCTTGCAGGGCTGGGGGGTTGCGAGTCATGGCTGGGGGCACCAGCAGGGCTGCACGGGACCAGGAGCTAGCCCTGCCCCTGTCTGAGCCTGCAGCAGCAGGGGAGGAGCCAGCTTGTGTTCCTTCTGCTGCAGCAGCTGCTGCCTTCTGTTGGGGACAGGGAGCTGTGGACCTGGGTCCCTGGCTCCCATAGCCCTGGCAACTGTGGGCCCCCTCCAGCAGGGCTGTGGGGCAGGGGCTGTGGGTGGCGGGGTAAGGGGCATGAGCAGGGCAGGGGTGGGGTAGTGAGGGAAACCAGCAGGGCTGGGGACCTGTGCGGTGGGGAGGGCAGTGAGGGACTTCAAAACCCGATGTGTACACCATGAAGTACAGTATTTTGTTGGTCTAATAAAAGATATCATATTTACCCAGGCATTTGACTCTGGAGACTTGAGACTCTTTCTGTGACTAATCATTCACCCTATGGAGATTTTCTTCCGAGAGACAGAGCTGTAAATGTACTTAACAGAAACTAATTAAAAGGACAGGCTGCAGGGATCCTGGTTTTCTCCTGATAAGAAAATTCACAAAATCTCTGGTTAAAAAAATAAATAAATAAATAAATAAAATCACAAATTCTCTGATAAAAGAACAAGACAGATGCACTAATGTTAGCATCCTCAACATTAGCAAGCAAACACCACAAGTATTAAGGCGATGATCATTCAAGATCAATTTTGTTGGGTCAGCCATGTCATCCAGATGTCCAACTCCAGATTCCCAAAGCAAGTTTTATTCTCCCAGTTCAGCCAAGGTGTATGCTCAAGAGGAGAGCAGATAAAGTACTTCAGGGACATCTTCAAGGCCAACTTAAAAAAATACCACATTGATGTCAACTCATGGGAGACTATTGCCCAGGACTGCCCCAAATGGAGGAAGTCTGCTGCATGAATCTCAGTGCTTTGAACCCTCATAACAACAACAGGAGATGGAAAAGCAGGAGTGGCAGAAACAGTGTGCCATGGGCCAAATCAAGAATCCAGCACCACCCACCCCACACAGAAACACATGTCTTAGCTGCAGTAGTCTGTAGATCCTGGTTAGGCCTCATCAACCCTCTTTGGACACACAGATAAGCAATGATGGAAGACAATCATCCTCAACTGTGAGGATTTGCCAAAGAAGCAGAAAAAGAATAGACAGACTTACCCTTAAAGAACATAACCATAGCAGAACATCTGTAAGGTTATGCAAGTGTAACTATTTATTCACAATCCATGTGCAAACACAGTGAGGGAAAATTTTAACTCAACCATTTTCCATTTGCAGCTTGAGCCAAATTTGCCATTATTTAGGCTAAATAAACCTAGAGTAGGAGGTTCATAGATGAGGTTAGAAGTTGACAAGGAACTACTCACTGGCATAAGTGGAAAGTGAAGGAACAAAATGAATATGAGATTCAGAAAGGAAAGGAAACAAGTGAAAGGAATGAGGCACAGTAGGGCAAAGAGAAAATAGCAAGTGGAATAGCTTGTATGAAACGTTCTGCACTATGTGATCTCAAAAGGGACTCCTATAACCAGAGAGTCTTTCTGCCTCCCTCAGAACAGGGATCTCAAATAAAAGCGGTCTTTCATGTGGAGGATGATCAGTTTGATTTTTTCAGAGCAGGCTAGTAGCTAGCACAAGGACATGTTGTGATCATTCAGCCTGGCATCTTGCATAACATAGTCCAGAGAACCTTGCCCGGCAACACCCCACAGCCGGTCTAAAACATGGAACTAAAGGGTAGTTTTGAAAGACACCCAGTCTTCATTTAAACAGTCTGTGTGATGGAAAACCAACTATATCCCTAGGCAAGCTGCTTCTGTGGGGATTTTTCCACTGGTAAAAATGTGCATGTTACTTACACTATTTTCTAAATTCCACTTGCAGCCAGTACTTCTCGTTCTGCCTTTGCCTCCTAAGAGCCTGGTAGCACCAAAAATACTTCTCCCTGAGTGTATCTACATGGCAATTAAACTGAAATAATAAAGTCTGGGGTTTATTGCTCTGGAGTTAATTGTCATTTGAACATGCACCCAGGAGCAATAAACTCTAGAGCAACAAACTCTAGAGTTTATTTCTGTTTGCACATGCACCCAGGATCATAGCACATTGAGCTGGGTTGGAGCAGCTCTGGCTGGCTGGGGTCCACACTGAAGCACCTTTATGCTCCAGCCAGGTGGGTCAACATCTACATGTGTGCTGCTGTAGATTTTTTACTCTGCAGCAGGATAGTACTTGTATTTACAGTGCTATCCTGCTGCTGACTATATTTATTTACTCCAACCTAATAGGGGCACATATGTAGATGCTGAGATGTGTACTGTGCAACTAATTGCACAGTAATGAATTGTTAAGTTCATCTAATTGTTAAGTTCTGATCGTTCAAACTAATTGTTAAGTTCATCACGGGGGCATAAGTTCATCACGGGGACACAGAAGGGAATTGGTGAGGTTTTATTCACCAAGGTGCCCCCGGGGGTTACAAGAAATAATGGCCACAAGCTAGCAGAGAGCAGATTTAGACTGGATGTTAGGAAGAACTTCTTCACAGTTAGAGTGGCCAAGGTCTGGAACGGGCTCCCAAGGGAGGTGGTGCTCTCCCCTACCCTGGGGGTCTTCAAGAGGAGGTTAGATAACCATCTGGCTGGGGTCATCTAGCCCCAGCCCTCTTTCCTGCCTATGCAGGGGGTCGGACCCGATGATCTATTGAGGTCCCTTCTGACCCCAACATCTATGAATCAGTCTACTGCACAGTACATGTCTCCTGTAGACATGCCCCCTATGTTGGCAACTGTTATAATAATGCTCCACTTGTACTTGTGTACTGTCTATGTAAATAGTTTATATCTCAAGTGCCAGTAGATGGCACCCAAGAATATACAGCATGGGTCCTACTTTCTATAGGGCCCATAAGACTTGCTATGTGCTACAAATGACTTCCTGGGGCTGTTGCATACAACATCTCTTAACAATTGCAAACTATGGGCAAAGTACCTCTCCACCTTCCCTCCTTTGGACTCAGTATGAGGCTCAATATCTAGGCTACAAATTATTCTTTAGATTCTTACTAGTACCCTCTCTGCTTTCAGAATCCTTTTTGGGATTCTGGGGCTACACTCAGCATTCCAGAAATAGAGTCCCCTGTGCTGCACAGAAATAGACTTTCATGAGGCATAGGGAGGTGCTTTCTCTTGACACATGAGAGGATCCTGTTAGGTTCTTTATACACAGTATTGGAGCAGGAGTCAGGCTTAGCTTGTTACCCATCATGACCTCTGCCCAGCCTACCAAATGATGAAGGTCTCTCCATGTTAGTGCTTTGTCCTCATTGTTATTTATTGCCTCGCCAGTCTTTTTCATTTGCAAACTCTATAAGCAATTAATCTATGTTTTCTTGTTTCACTGATGAAAATATTGAACAGCTTTAGGCCAACAATAAATCCCTTTTGACCTACACTGGAAATACTTCAACTAGCTGATAATTTACTCAATAAAAGCTGTGCTTGGAAAACTACCAGCCTGCCAGTTTATGATCCATTTACAGTATGCCACACTGATTTCATACAGTGCTAATATTTTGATCAAAATATTGTTCAGAACTGAAAAAAGGGTTCCCCCAACCCTGTTACATAGGTGTGTGAGGAAGCACCTTTGCAACCTTGGTGAAGGACCTTTTAAAATGTTAGGTCAGGTCATTCTGGTTCCTCTCCTGGGACCGTAAATGCACTAAGTGGTGACAGGGAGGTCAGTTAAGGCTGGACAGCTGAAGAAGCAAGAGCTCCCAGGTTGGGCAGTGGTGATAAACAGCTCCCAATGAGAGTGCAGGGGTGTCCAGTGGAGACTGGAAAGAGACTAGGACCAAGATCTATGAACAGCATCTTGATGGCAGCTGTGAACAGCGGAGAAAGATGGAGTCCCAGTAAGGAGACTCCTGTATGGCTTGGGGCAGGAAGAAATCTAGGGGACCACATAGAGCTTCATAGGGGAATGGTCTGGTGGGCAATCCTCCCAGCCAGCAAGGGCTGTGGAGTAGGATGAGTCTAGGTCCCTCTGTCCCCATCCAACAAGATGGAAGACCAGAAAAGCATACAAGTTGATGCAGAAGTGCTTGGTCCTGTAATCTGCACCACTAAAAGGAGGCCAGTTAAGACCAAGAGGACAGCTGGGAAGTTCCTGCCCAATGGAGGAGCTATGCAGACAATGCAGGTGGGAGCACCTCTCTCCCAAGCTGTCACAAATACCCAGTCAAATGGCTTCATAGTTTCATAGTTTCATAGTTTCAGGGTCGGAAGGGACCTAATAGATCTTCTAGCCCGACCCCCCGCCAGGGCGGGAGAACAACCCAAAAACACAAACAAAACCACTCACCCTAAAAACAAAAACGGGACTCAAATGAGTCCAGCCAGGTAAGTATCCAGCCTCTTCTTAAAGATCCCCAGGGTAGGGGCCAGCACCACCTCCCTTGGAAGTTGGTTCCAGCTCCTAGCCGCCCTGACTGTGAAGTAGTTTTTTCGGATGTCCAATCTGTACCTCCTCTCCATCAACTTGTGCCCATTATTCCTTGTTATGCCAGCAGGGGCTAGGGGAAACAGCGTCTCCCCCAAACCCTTCTGGTTCCCCCTAGTGAGTTTATAGACGGTCACCAGGTCCCCCCTCAGCCTTCTCTTGTGGAGGCTGAATAGGTTCAAGTCCCGCAGTCTCTCACTGTAGGGTCTGCCCTGTTGTCCCCGGATCATGCGGGTGGCCCTCCTCTGGACCCTCTCCATGTTGTCCACATCCCTCCTGAAATGGGGCGCACAGAACTGGACACAATACTCCAGCTGCGGCCTGACCAGCGTCGCATAGAGGGGGAGGATCACCTCCCTGGCTCTACTCGAGATGCACCTGTGGATGCACGACAAGGTCCGGTTAGCCCTGCCAACCATGACCTCGCATTGTCGGCCCATGTTCATCTTGGAGTCAATAATGACACCAAGATCCCTTTCCGCCTCCGTGCTCTCAAGTAGGGAGCTCCCCATCTTATAAGTGTGCTGCTGGTTCCTACTACCCAAGTGCAGCACCCTGCACTTGTCCGTATTGAAACGCATCCTGTTCCTGTCTGCCCACCCCTGTAACCTATCCAGATCCTTCTGCAATCTCTCTCTCCCTGCTAGCGTGCTCACCTCCCCCCAAATTTTGGTGTCATCAGCGAATTTAAACAGGTTGCTCTCCACCCCAACATCAAGATCGCTGATGAAGACATTGAACAGCGCAGGGCCCAGGACCGAGCCCTGAGGGACTCCACTACCCACCTCCCCCCAAGTCGAATATGATCCATCCACCACCACCCTCTGAGTGCGACCCTTCAGCCAATCTGCAATCCATCTGACCGTGTAGGCATCTATGCCACAGTCGCCTAGTTTACTAATTAGGATGGGGTGAGAGACGGTGTCAAAGGCCTTGCTGAAGTCCAGAAAGACTACATCCACCGCGACACCTGCATCCATGGCCTTTGTGACCTGATCATAAAAGGCAATCAGGTTGGTCTGACATGATCTCCCCCTAATAAATCCATGCTGATTGCCCCTGAGCATCATCTCGGATGCCGGCCCATCACAAATGTGCTCCTTGATGATCTTCTCAAAGAGCTTCCCCAGGATTGAGGTAAGACTGACGGGCCTATAATTGCCCGGGTCCTCCCTTTTCCCTTTTTTGAAGATGGGGACCACATTAGCTACCTTCCAATCGTCTGGCACCTGGCCCAAGCACCACGATCGCTCGTAGAGCCGTGCCAGGGGCCCTGCAATAACCCCAGCCAGCTCCCTCAGCACCCTGGGGTGGAGAGCATCCGGACCCGCTGACTTGAACGCGTCCAGCCCCTCCAGAAGCTCTCTAACCCGGTCCTCCCCAACCTGAGGTCTGAAGGCGATCCCCTCGCGTCCGGCTTCTATCACAGCAGGGAAGTCCCGGTCCCTGCACAAGAAAACGGAGGTGAAGAATTGGTTAAAGAGGTCCGCTTTATCCTCTGACGCAACCACCAGATTGCCCCGCATATCCTGCAGGGGCCCCACATTACCCGGCGCCTTCTTCATCCTCCCAATATATTTGAAAAAGGACTTTTTGTTATCCTTAATCCTGGACGCTAATCCGAGCTCTATCTCCGCCTTGGCCTTCCTAACAGCCCGCCTGCAGGCCCGAGCAGAGGAGGTATACTCCTCTTTGGAGATTACACCCCCCTTCCACCGGGCGTACGCCACCCTTTTGGCAAGCAGGCATTCCCGGACACCCTTGGTGAGCCAGGGGGGCTTTTGGACACTCCTGCCCGCCTTGCTTCTTGTCGGGATGGACACCCCTTGGGCCCCGAGTATCGTTTCCTTAAGGAACGACCACTCCTCTTGGACGCTGAGTTCCTCTGCCCTCAAGGACCCCAGTTCCTCTCCCACTAATCTCCTCATCTCACTGAAGTTGGCCCTCCTGAAGTCTAGGGCCACCACCTTGCTGCGGGCCCTTGACACTCTACGCTGGATGGTGAATTCCAGCACGCGATGATCACTATTGCCCAGGTGGTCAAGAACCTGGAGGCCTCTTACCAGGTCGTCGCCTGCGGCCAGGACCAGGTCCAGCAGAGCATCTCCTCTGGTGGGACTGTGCACCTCCTGAATCAAGTGGAGGTCCTGCAACTCGGCCAAGAACCTCCTGGAGCGGTCCGTCCCGGCTGACTGCTCCTCCCAGCAGATGTCCGGGTAATTAAAATCGCCCATGACAACTACATCCCTTGCTTTTAGTGTCTCCGCAAGCTGGCCTGAAAATTCCCTGTCCAGCTCCTCCTCCTGATTGGGGGGTCTGTAATAGACCCCCACCGTCAAATCCCTCTCGCCTTGCCCCCCCTGGATCTTGACCCAGAGCACTTCAGCTCGCCCTTCCCCTGACCCCATACTGCTGGCAGAGGATGTGTAGTGCTCCTTGACATAAAGTGCCACCCCCCCCCCTTTTCTGCCTTCTCTATCCCGCCTGTACAGCCTATAGCCCCTAATGTTAACTGCCCAGTCATGGGATGAGTCCCACCATGTCTCTGTTAACCCTACGACATCTGGATTTGAACTAGCTATTCTGAGGGCGAGTTCCTCCTGTTTGTTCCCCATGCTACGAGCATTGGTGTACAGGCATTTAAGGCCTTGCAAGACTGTGTGCCCCCCCACCCCCTGATTAGCCAGACCATCAGGACCCCTGTTACTTACCTTTGCACCCCTTGCCCTGATGGCGTCTCCTCGTCTTCCTGCAGCCCCCTCCCCCGGCGAGTCTAGTTTAAAGCTCGCCGTACGAGATCAGCCAACCTGGAAGAGAAGACACGCTTGCCATTAGGGGAGAGATGAAGCCCATCCCGCCCCAGCAATCCCCCCTCCCGAAAGCATGGGTCGTTGTCAAGGAACCCAAGGCCTGCCCGGCGGCACCAGCTGCGTAAGCGCTGGTTGACCTCACCAATGCAGGTCCCATGCCTCTGTCCCCGCCCCCTCACCGGAAGGAGAGAGGAAAAAACCACCTGCGCCCCCGTCTCCTTCAGCCTGGTCCCCAGAGCCTCGAAGTCCCTCATAATACGGTCAGGGTTGCCTCTTGCCGCGTCGTTCGTACCCACATGGACGACAACCATGGGGTACCGGTCTGCAGGCCGGATGCAGCCCGGGATCCTCTCCGTGATGTCCCTGACCCGAGCCCCAGGCATGACGCAGACCTGCCGTGACATGGGGTCGGGCCTGCAGATCGGACCTTCCAGCCCTCGCAGCAGGAGTCTGTGTGTATATATTACATGAACACCCCTGTGTTCATCAAACAGGCTTGTCCTCTTGCCAAAGAGCAATGTCAAGTTTGTTTGATGAGGATGTCTTGCAATACAAAGTATTTTGCCGATGTATGATAGAGATACAACAAGCAGTTTGCTTCCAAATAGAGAAGATAAATTGTTAGTCAACATGTTTCTGTTTCCTGCACTGCTATTGAGAATTCCCCTCACCCCACTCCTTCTGGTGACTTATACAAGGAGCCTCTTCTTCTGGATCGCAACCTTGACCTGGTGGAAAAGCTTGTGCACTTCCAATAACCTCCAGAGTGATGCTGTCTGGAGTTTTGTACTCCTGGTACTCCATGGTCAAGAATGCGGTTTCTGAACTAGCAGCAATCTAAAAATAGAAATAAAAGTCCTCAACGGCATAGCAGGTAGATGAACCAAGAATGCTTCACAATGGCTGCAGAGGATGAAGGCTGCAATAGAGCAGAAACCTTCAGTCTTCTAGGTTTTCCTTGACATTGGATTAAGGTTTCCTTCCCACTAAGAATCGTGTGGTTGCTGATGTGCAATGGCGTCCATATGTTAGTAAAGGAAGATGCCTGTATGTGTACTCTTTTAACAAGTCCTACGGCAATGAGCAAGTAGTGACACAGGCAGCTGCTAGTGATTACCAGAAGCCCCCAGTCACAGACCTACACAAAGGCAATGATTGTATAATGATCATTTTGTATTTGGAACTGAGACAGATGTGCAATTCAGCAGCTGCAATCATGACCAAGCCAGCCTATTTAGGATCCACTCTGCTCACCCCATATGTGAGAGGACTAGAAAAGGTTCCCTAAACATAGTCTGTCTCATTTCACCTGACTGGAAAACTGCATCCAGTGAGATCACTCTGGCTGTGGTCCAAATCAAACAAAGTCTGAAATCTTCAATGTCCATACCATGCTGAACAACTTAACAGTGACCAACTGGAGTGAAGGACAGCACTCATGGCTAGAGAACTTGCATGATTTGATATTCATCAAATTCAGTCCAGAGACGGAGGGGAGAGGCAACTCACAGAGCATGATGATTAGCTGCACATTCTTTTGGAAAGGAAAACCTGAAAATTACAGACACATCCATGATGTTGATTTTACTGTCAAAACCAAGACTGTTAACTCAAATGTTGGAATGTTCATCTGTCATCATGAGCCTTCATCTTCAATTGACCAAAAGACAACATGTAACAGTCACCAGTGCATATGTCCCAACCCTTAATACAGTTCTAACCTCAAACAAGTCCTATCATCTGTTCCCAAAGAAGATAAGATAATTCCTCTTGGTGATTTTAGTGCTAGAGTGGACAGAGACTCTGACCTATGGAAAGGAATATTCAGAAAGGAAGCATAGTAAAAGTCAATTCATATAGAATTCTTCTGCTGAGTAAGTGTTTGGAACATGGTCTCATCATCACAAACTCCTCATTCTGTCAAAGCAACAAATGGAAGAGAATCACAGCATCATAGAGGATCATAGAGTCGTAGGGCTGGAAAGGATCTCCATAGGTCATCTAGTCCAACTGCCTGCGTGAGGCAGGATCATCCTTATGCAAACCATGCTATGCAAATATTTTTCTAGCCTCCTAGCCAATCTACACAGTCAACCCTAACACAAACAAGACATAAATCCAAAACCTGCCACAGCTAAGGCATAAGGACCATGACAAGCAACATCCTGCTTCTGTAAATGCTGTTAATATACGCTCAAGAGATCTCAGGAAGAGGGCCACACGCTCTGCTACAAAGGAAGGCAAAAATCCCTGTAGTCTATGCCAATCTGACCATGGGGTAAAATTCCTTCCCAGCTCCATGCAGAAACCAGCAAAACCCAGAAGCATAGGAAATACCAATGATGGAGATTCTACACTGCCTCACTGTTCTAACAGTGAAGTTTTCCTGATATCCAATCTAAAACTACTTTGCTACAACTTCAAGCCATTGGTCTATGTCTTACTTTCTGCAGCAAGAGAGGAAACATGTTTTCCCTCTTCTTTGTGGCAGCCTTTCAAGTATTTGAAGATTGCCATCATGTCCCCTCATAAGTGCCTTTTCCACAAGCTGAACAGGCCTAGCTCTTTCAGCCTCTCTTCATATGACTTGGTTTCCAAGCCCCTTATTATTTTTGTTTCCCACATCTGCACAGAAATTGTACACAATACTCTAGATATGACCTTACCAGTGCCAAATAGAGGTACTGTCACCTCCCAAGTCTTGCACCTAATGCTTCTATTGATGTATCTCATAGTTTCATAGTTTCATAGTTTCAGGGTCGGAAGGGACCTAATAGATCTTCTAGCCCGCCCCCCCGCCAGGGCGGGAGAACAACCAACTTGTGCCCATTACTCCTTGTTATGCCAGCGGGGGCTAGGGGAAACAGCGTCTCCCCCCAACCCTTCTGGTTCCCCCTAGTGAGTTTATAGACGGTCACCAGGTCCCCCCTCAGCCTTCTCTTGTGGAGGCTGAATAGGTTCAGGTCCCGCAGTCTCTCACTGTAGGGTCTGCCCTGTTGTCCCCGGATCATGCGGGTGGCCCTCCTCTGGACCCTCTCCATGTTGTCCACATCCCTCCTGAAATGGGGCGCACAGAACTGGACACAATACTCCAGCTGCGGCCTGACCAGCGTCGCATAGAGGGGGAGGATCACCTCCCTGGCTCTACTCGAGATGCACCTGTGGATGCACGACAAGGTCCGGTTAGCCCTGCCAACCATGACCTCGCATTGTCGGCCCATGTTCATCTTGGAGTCAATAATGACACCAAGATCCCAAGATCTCAAAACTGCATTCACCTTTTGTGCAGCTTCATTGTACTGCAGATTTATATCGAGTCTGTAGTCTACCAAGACTCCCAGATCCTTCTCTATAGTGCTGCCATCCAACCAGATCTTACCCATTTTGTATTTGTATTTCTGATTATTCTTCCAGAGGCATAGCACCTTCCATTTGTCAGCACTGAACTTCATCCTGTTAGCCTCATCCCAGCTTTGCAATCTATCAAAATCCTTCTAAACTGCACTCCCATCCTCCAACATGTTCACAATCCTTTCCAGTTTTGTGTCATCTGTAAACTTGCTCAAGGCACTTTCTATGGTGGCATCCAAATCATTAATAAACATGCTGAACAGCATGGGAACCAGGAGAAACCCCTGTGAGATTCCGCTTGAAATCTGCCATTCTGACATGGATCCATTTATAATTACCTTTCGAGTAATTAAGCTATTGAGTCAGTTGTCTATCTTCCTTATAGTAGTTTTGTCCCACATTTCTCAAATTTGCTTATGAGAAGGTCACATAGAACCTTGTCAAAAGTCTTGCTGAAGGCCAGATACATCATATCCATAGCATTCCCTTCATCTACCCAAGCAGTTACTTTGTCAAAGAAAGAGATCAAGTTAGTTTGGCTTGATTTGTTCTTAGTAATCCATGTTTGTGATCAGGTTCTTGTGATCAGCCTTTCCTCCTTCCTGCTTAAAAATGGGATAAAGTTCATTAGTCCCTGCTGACTTGAATTCATTCAGACCCATTAAAAACCCTCCGACTGTCTTTTTTATTATTTCATACCTCAGCTTTTCCCCTTCGTTATCCAAATAATCTTTATTAGGTGTCTGGCTGCAGCTTGACGTTTATGTGCATCTTCTGGTAAGAGTTCCCCTGGGCTTTTTAACAGTGGACCCACAGCTTCCTGGGACTTTCTTTTCTGGCCAACATACTTATAGAACCTCTTCTTGTTATCTTTTACCTCTCTTGTCAGGTGCAGCTCATTCTTTATCTTTGCCTTCCTGATTTTGTCCCTGAATATTCCTGCTTTCCTGGTGTGTTTTCTTAGTGATCTGGCCATTCTTCCATTGCCTGTATGCTTTCCTTTTGCATTCAAGGTGTTTAAGAAGCTTCTTGTGCAGCCACATTGGTCTCTTGCCATTCTTCTTGTGCTTCCTTTAATAGAAAACAATATTCAACACTGGATAAAATCTGCTTGTGCTGCCTTTGGACATCTCTGAAATCAAGTCTTTGATGATCATGATAGCAGGACCAAAATCAAACTTCTTGCTTACCAAGCTGTTGTCATCCCTACCCTGTTCTATGGGTCTAAAACTTGGATAACATATTGGAAATAACTGAAAGCCCTGGAACATTACCATCAGCAATCTCTGTAGGAAATCCTTCATATTCATTGGAAGGACAGAAGAATGGCTCAAGCAAACTCCTCCAGCATTGAAGCCACATTCATATGGCACCAGCTCCACCGGACAAGATGTTATAAGGATGCCTGAAAATTGGCTCCCAAAATAGGTCCTATACATCCAGCTCACTAACAATTACCACTCTACCAGGTGTCTCTTCTTCTGGCCACCTCTAGAGTGAGGAGTTCTCTTTGGAGACATGAGGCAGCTCATCCTGGGACTCTGGGATTTCACACCATCCTGCCTCCTCCAGGGGCTTATGCCCAAAATGAAGCTTCAGCCCCTCCAGTCAAGGTTTGAGAAGTTCCCTCAGTGCCCTAGTGGGTACCATCTTGTCCAAGGTCACCTTCTCCATCTTTCTTTCTTCATGACGAATTTGAGGTACATGCCTATTCACTGCTTAAGGCAAACAAAGGCCTGGATGAATAAAGGACTTGGAGCTCCATTGCCATCAATTTGACACATTTGTGACACCCCCCCCCCCCCCCGCAAAAAAGAGGTTTTTTGCGCCCCCCCCCCCCCCCCGGCATAGAAAAGGCATTTTTAAGAAGAGCAGCGAGTCTTATTTTTATGGTAATTTAATCTGCAGAGATTCTGAGGTGTTGCAGTGGTGCAACTAGAGTATGGGAGTTGGGTGGAAAACTGCTCAGTATCTTTGTATTTGTAATCATTTCCTTGGGGGACATCTACGAATTCAAGTCTTGACTTGAAATTGGAAAGGACTTCATGCCTACAGCATAAGGACTGACATTCAGACTTTAAGACAACAAAGAATTCATAGGGCATACACTTTCCTTTTCCATGTGCTGAAATGCCTGTTTTATATGTATTTGGCTGAAATAAGGAGCATTAGTGTTGATTCAGGGCTTTCCTAACTCAGTTCAGATACATAAGGAAGTTTGAATTGGCTAGAACTCCCTCGGCATATGCGAGACTGAAAGTAGCTGGTTTGTAACTCAGGATCAGAAGTGAATCACAAATGTATTCATGGCACTATATCTGAAAGTTCCACTTACACCAACCATTATGCAACAGAAAATACTGCCAGCTAACACATTAGGGCAAATAAATCTTAAATACATCTGTATTTGATGCAAGAATATGTATTACAAGGCCGGAAATTGTTTGAGGGGTGTGTTAAAGATTTGCGGCCTCCTTTTTCCACTGGAACTCTTCACAGAGATGGTTTCCTGGTATGAGCTTTATTGCTGTTCAAAGCAAGAGGCCACTGGAATTGTCTACAGCAAGAGTGACCTGTTACACTACACCATATGAGATTTTATATCTACAGTTCTCAAGCAGTCTGCAAAGGAAGCAGACAGGGAAGTTACTGAGGGATAAAGTGGCTTGCCTAAGAGCCTTGTTACACAATAATTTTGGGCTGTTCCTGGAGCTCTTAACCCTTGGATTGTGTGCACATTAGCAACTGAAACTGGTTTTAAACATGTGTTACATGACTCAAAGTTACACTACTTCAAGGCAGGATTCTCTCTGATCCATACTACCCATCTCATGTTGCACTAAAATGGAGCCACTCTAGGCTACATCTTAGTATAAATAAATCCCCCCCCCACCACCCTCTCCTGATGGCCGCATCAGGCCCACCCTCCCCAGTATCCCAAATCCCCACTCACTGACCCTTAGCCTGCCCCTTGCTTATTTGTCTGTCCTGGGGAGCAGGCAGGGAAGGGTTAACCTGCCTGCCCAGCTGCTGCTGCAAAAAGCCCAGCAACAGTGGTGGCCAAGCAGTCAAATTAACATTTCCCTGCCTGCTCCCTGGGACAGACAACCTGGACAGCCACAAGTAAATAATGCCCTGGCAGGTGGGGAAGCAGGAGCCAGGGAGGCACCCTCATGGGCAGGGGGAAACCCTGGGGATGCAAGAGAAGCCCAGAATGGGAGGGGGAGGGATTCATATCTTTCAGTCCTCCAAGCCCCTGCTGGCCTGAAGGGTGATTGCTCCAAGCTCAAGCTAGCACTAGCAGGGTGCATCTACATGAGATGCGGGAAGCACAGGAGACTAATTCTACTGTGCATTAGTGTATCACAGCGAAAGCCATGCTATTTCGTGAATGTGCAGTGGAATTAGTCTACTGCGCATTAGTAGCACCTAAGACGTGCACTAGCACTACCACGCAGTAGTGCCAATTACGGTGCATTAATTTAGTACCTGTTATTACAGGTACTAAACTTAACACGCTGTAATTATGGAGCGTTACTGCACATGCATACATACCTACACTGATCAACATCTGCACAACTCACAGTGTGTAAGGTGTAACAAGGCCCTAAGATCACCCAGCAGCCTGTGGCACAGTCAAGTAGAAAACCTAGCTCTCCAGGAATGGTTGGTTTTGTTAGCCCTGGGGTGTCAAAAATATGGCTTACAGACTGCATCCAGCCTGTGGAGGTGGACCACCAGACCTTCTGGGCTTCTGCTTGCAGCCACCAGCAGCAAAGGATTTAGGATTGGTATTGCCACTTAACTCCCATTACCACAGACTAGAGCTGCTGTAGCCACAGAACCAGAACTCAGAGAATGAAGACCACCACTGAATTTAGGAGTTTTAATCACCATTGTCTGCTAAAATTAGTAGCAGTTGGTGAAGCAGGTTGACTGGCAGCAGCATTAAGTCCTTATCTGCTGGTGCCAATACAGTGGCCTCACAGCTATGGCAAAAGACTCCATGGGGCTATATGTGGCCCACAAAAAGCCCCACAGTCAGAATCTGGCCCACCAATTCATTTGACTTTGAGACCTCTGTATTGGCCCATTGTACCTGCTTGCCCTGCCCCTTCAATAAAAACCAAAGATTACCAAAGATTAGTTGCTACTAGGGTAATGAACTTCCTTCCTGAGAGAAGTTGGTTTTTGCTGTTTGTCTCAGTAGAATATTGCATTTACAGGTCCTTGGCAAATGATGGCCCCAATTCACTCCTCTCTGATGCTGGTTTGAGCCAACGTATTAACCTGGTGAGGCAAAGTAACGAATAAAGCCTGACTCCTCCTGGGGCCTTACTGATATAATCCTACTGACTCCAGCAATGTTGTTCCTGTAGTTGGATTCAGTGTTTCTACTTTCACATTTTTTATTATGTTTAGGTAGTTTGGGGCTCCCTCAGGTGTTTTTTTCCTGTGTAGGTTTTTTTCTTGTTAGAAGAATGTTTCCTAAAAAAAGTCTGACTTTATTCAAACTCTCAGACTCACCCAATGATATTTTGCCTTGTAAATCACTCCGCAGTCCAACCTTTGTAGGTCCTTGTGTGCCCAAAGATGTGTATGTGGCAGGTTACATAGCATACTGTTCTGTATAATATAACGGGGTACTGCAGACTACACTGGTAGAGAAACCGAAGCACAGATACCACCTGTGTGAAGGGGGGAATTAAGAAAATGTAGTTTCTGTTTTAACTACTGTTTGCTTATTTTATAAGCATCCAGTTTTCCACTCTATTTTTAAATGTGAGTGCTGTTTTTCTAGGTATTTGGAGTAACCTGTGGGTAAATTCAAGGAATCCAAAGCAGAAACAAAGGTCCTATTACTTCATTCCTGGATGGACAGCAATTCCTCCTGCAGGGCTGAGTTTTCAAACTCCTTTTCCTGTTGAATTTCCTAAACAGGCCTGTGTATGACAGCTGGAAGCTAGCACACAAATCGTTCATTCCACAGAAGTTTTGTTTTTGGGCACCAGAAGTCTTAGTCCCTCTGCCTATTCCTTTATTGTCAGTCAGCTAGGAAGGACCTTGCTTGCCTACCTTTGCACCTTCAAATTCATTGTCTTCTCACTGTGGCACTGATATTTGGCACCCAAGCCCACTCCTCCCTGTCCCCCTCCCTGACCCCCAACAGAGTGAACTGTATGGTGTAACAGGGGCCCCCAATCCCTGTTACTTGGGTGGAGTAGGTGCAGTGCAACAGAAGCCAGGCTGTAGAGTGCAACTTGTAGAGAAGCTGGTTGCAGAGCTTTTAGTCTGCTTGCAGAGAGGCAAGCTGCAGGTGCAGGCCCCAGAGAGGCAGGCTGCAAAACAATCAGCCTGGTAAAAAAGAATCCCTCTGCCCCATTACGGAAAGGGAACCTGGCGACTGCTAGGCCTGTGTGAAGTGGCTAGTATTCGCTTTGGATTCGGATTTGGCCAATTCAGGGGACGGTGATTCGAATCACTGTTTCAAATCAATTCGGCCGAATCCGATTCGGAGATTCGGCCGCAGCCAAATCATCCAATTCTCTGAATTGGCCCCATCCCATGCCTGCTCTGCCATGAGTCCTCTGACCCCTGCCTGCTCTCCCAGCCCCACTGTAACAGGTATCCGCTCTGGGCTGAGCTAAACGTGGCCCGCACACCTGTTCCTGGGGCAACCGCCCGCCTTCTCGTCTGCCATGCCTTGCTGTTAATTAATTAATTGATGTTAATTAGCGGGAGGCTGCCCTTGTGCTCCCCCACTGCCGGGGGGTGCTATCTGCAGCTCCGCTTCCTCCCCTACACCGCAGTCCACACCTCACCAATGGAATAGCCATTGTGTCTCAGCCCTATAACAATCTGACCCCACTTTGTCCTCTCCGGGCCTTCCTTCCTTTGATACGCGCCCCCTCCAACGCTAGGGCTCTCCCTGGCCCTATCTCACTCTGTGCCGTCTTCTCTGGGCCTCATCAACAATGCTGCCCCCTCTCTGGGGCCTCCGTGTCCACACTGGGACTTCTCAGCCACTGCCCCTTCTCTGTGGTTTCTCAATAATGCTGCCCCCTCTCCGGGGCTCACTGTGCCCGCACTGGGGCTTCTCCATAAGGCTTCCCCCTCTCCGGGGCTCCTCAGTAACGCTGCCCTCTCTGGGGCCTTCTCAGTAATGCTGCCCCCTTCTCTGGGGCTTCTCAACCGCCCCTCTCTGGGGCTGGGGTCTATGCACCCCGAATGCTGCACCCTCCCTAGTGCTGGGGTCCTCACACTCCACCGTGAGTCCCCTATGGGGCCTCCTCCAAACCCTAATAGCCTCTCCCAAACCACCAGTGCAACAAATAGCAACACAAACTCGAGCCTCTTGGCTATAACTTAAACATAAGCTGCCCGGCTATAGTCACACTTTGCCTACCAGGGTTCTTCATCCCACAGCCGTGTCCTGTGCTGCTCCTTCAGCAGGCTTCTCCTCTCTTCTGGAGGAGAGCTCCTTCCTTCTGGACTGCTGGCAGGGGACTGCCTCTGGTCTCGGCTCCTAGAGTTTATAAGGGAGCCAGGCCCTGCCCCTTCTGTTCAGCTGACCTTCTCTGGTTGCCCTGGCAACCCACAGCTGGGCTCTTTATTCCCTGCTAGGGCTTCCTCCCTAGCAGTTTCCCCTCTTTGGGAGCAGGGCACCCCAGTGCTCTGTGACACCTACCCATGGGTGTCCCGCCCACCTCAGCTTCCAGCCCTTTAAAAAAAAAAGCCCTGACTCACCGGCTGCTGCCAGGCATGGGGGGTGATCCCCGCTGCCCCACACTGCCCTGCACTGCATGGGGGGCTCTTCCACAAGGCCACAGAAGCCCTGAGGCCACTGCAGCATCCAGTGAGTGGGGGCTTTTTCTTTTTTTTTTAAAAGGGCTGAGAGCTGGGGCAGGAGGGACAGCAATGGCGGGGAGGGGCTGGGAAAGCGGGTGGGGGTTGGGGGCTAGTGGCAGAGCCCCCCCACATGGCATGGGGCAGTAGGGGATGTGCGGGCCGCCTCCCGATCCCATCCATGTCGCCATGTGCGGGCCGGGAGCGATATGCGGACCCGTCTTTGCTCACGCAGGCTGCGGCCAGCAGCCCGGGCACGCAGGGTCAGAGGAGACCGCGCGGCGGCAAGGCACGCACGGGCTAGAATTAGTCACAGAGGCGTAGTGGTTGATTTAAAGATTGTTTACTTACACCAAAGATGGTCGCGGTGCAGGCAGGAAAACTTGCTTGAGTTACAGTTGCAGATAGAAAAGATAAGAGGCGGACTAGAGTTCCTTCCCGTGAA
>NW_005842125.1:1391637-1396642 GCF_000455745.1 Alligator sinensis | reverse complement strand
GGGGCTCGAATTAGAATACAAATGGCGGGGACTCTTTTCACCGAGCATTTCTTAGATGCAAAAAGAAATGCACCATGCAAAGAAAGCTACAAATTGGCAGGAAATTCTCCCTTGCACCGGGGTTCTCCTTTACAGCAGAAAACTCCACCGTGCAAAGAAGCTGTAATTTAGCGGGAACATAATTCAGTGGTGCCAAAGCACACACAAAAACAAAAATCACAACTTGGGTTGTGACAGGGGACAGTAGGGATTGCCCCCACACACACACCTGGCAGCAGCCAGTGAGTCAGGGATTTTAAGAGCCAGGAGCTGGGGCAGGCAGAGCAGCCATGCGGGGCTGGGAGAGTGGGCAAGGGTTGCAGGGCACTCAGGGGGGCTGGGGGAGCAGGCAGGGGATGGGGCCTGGCAGGGGTCCCCACCATGGTCCCCTCCCCTGTCCTCCCTCCCCTCTCTCCCCTCCCACCCCCTACTTACCAGCACGGAGTCTGGGTCCAACTCCCTGCTGCAGCCAGCGGGGACTGCGCAAATTGCCAAAGCTCTCTGAATCTTTTCCAGATCAGTTCATAGAGCTTTGAATTGATTTGGACTTTTTAATTGGTCTCCTGATTTGATTCAGATTCAGAGATTCGGACACTGAATCGGGCCGAATCTCCTTCAAATCAAGTCAGCACCTGAAGCTTCGCACAGCCCTAGTGACTGCCTAGATAAGTATTCAGGCCCAGATGCTTGGAGAAAAAGGAGTTTTGCAGAGAGAGTTTCACAGACATGAATTGTTTATGTTTCTCTCTGAGTTTGTGTTGGCCGACAGGCATGGTGTGGCTAGAAGCAGAGTGTGGAAGCCAGGAGGAGCACCCTGGGGAAGGTGCTGAGAGTTCGTTAAGTGGGCTTGGAGCCAAAAGCTATAGGCTTGAGGGGCAGAGAGAGAGGGACTGGGGTGGTTACGATAGGCCCTAAGTGAGGAGAGATTAAAGGTGGAAACGTTTTTGACCTTTATTTTTTTTTAAGTTCTAAATGTTTAAAAAACAACCAGTTTTCTAGCGCGGATCTTTGAAAACTCTTGGTGCTCTGGTGTAGTGCCCGAAGACTGGAAGAAGGCCAATGTGGTGCCTATCTTCAAGAAAGGGAGGAAAGTGGATCCGGCTAACTATAGGCCCATTAGCCTGACTTCTATCCCAGGGAAGATCTTAGAAAAGTTTATCAAAGAGGCCATCCTTAATGGACTGGCCGACACCAACATCTTAAGAGATAGCTAGCATGCGTTTGTTGCGGGTAGGTCTTGCTTGACCAATCTCATTTCCTTCTACGACCAGGTGACCTATCACCTGGACAAGGGAGAAGAGATTGATGTCATATATCTTGACTTCAAAAAAGCCTTTGACCTGGTTTCCCATAATCACCTGTTAGAGAAACTGGCCAATTGTCGCCTTGGGTCCTCCACGATCCACTGGCTGGAAAATTGGCTCCGCGGTTGGACCCAGAGGGTAGTAATTGATGGAAGTCACTCATCGGGGTGTCCTATGACCAGTGGGGTCCCCCAAGGCTCTGTCCTTGGACCCATACTGTTCAACATCTTCATTAATGATGTGGACACTGGAGTCAGAAGCGGACTGGCCAAGTTCACCGATGACACCAAACTTTGGGGCAAAGCATCCACACCAGAAGACAGGCAGGTTATCCAGGCTGACCTGGACAGGCTCAGCAAGTGGGCGGACGAGAATCTGATGGTGTTCAACGCCGATAAATGCAAGGTTCTCCACCTTGGGAAAAAAAACCCGCAGCATCCTTATAGGCTCGGCAGTGCTATGTTGGCTAGCACTATGGAAGAAAGAGACTTGGGGGTCATCATTGACCACAAGATGAACATGAGCCTGCAATGCGATGCGGCAGCTAGTAAAGCGACCAAAACGCTGGCTTGCATCCATAGATGCTTCTCAAGCAAATCCCGGGACGTCATTCTCCCCCTGTACTCGGCCTTAGTGAGGCCGCAGCTGGAGTACTGTGTCCAGTTTTGGGCTCCACAATTCAAAAAGGATGTGGAGAAGCTTGAGAGAGTCCAGAGAAGAGCCACGCGCATGATCAGAGGTCAGGGAAGCAGACCGAATGGTCATAAACTACTACAAGACCGTTTCAGGCTGGACATAAGGAAGAATTTCTTTACTGTCCGAGCCCCCAAGGTCTGGAACAGCCTGCCACCGGAGGTGGTTCAAGCGCCCACATTGAACACCTTCAAGAGCAAACTGGATGCTTATCTTGCTGGGATCCTATGAACCCGGCTGAATTCCTGCCCTTTGGGCAGGGGGCTGGACTCGATGGTCTTCCGAGGTCCCTTCCAGCCCTAATGTCTATGAAATCTATGAAATCAGTTAAAAGCAACCAATTAAAAGCACAGAACTGCAGAGACCGATGATAGGTGGTGACTGCAGGCCCAAGGAAAAGGATGGGAAACTGAAGGCTAGCAAGAGAGCTGAAGAGCTGTTAACAGAAGGTTAGAGACAAAGCACAATTAGAGAGCAAGAGTGCGCTGGCTGAAGCCAATAACAGGTAGAGATGCACTGCTCAAGGAATAGAAGTGAAAGATTGGGCCAGACTGAGACTTTCCCAAATGCCCAGGTGACCCCCTGGCTCACCAAGGGCATTCGGAAATGCCTGATTGCCAAAAAGGAGGTGTACACCCAGTGGAAGGGAAGGACTATCACCAAAGAGTATACCTCCACTGCTTGGGTCTGTAGGGGGGCTGTTAGGAAAGTTAAGGCAGATATGGAACTAAGGCTAGCATCAAGGATAACAAAAAGTTCTTTTTTAAATACATAGGGAGCATGAAGAAGGCACTGGGTAATGTGGGGCCCCTGCAGGATATGCTTGGCAATCTGGTGGTTGTACCAGAGGAGAAAGCAGACCTCTTTAACAATTTCTTTGCCTCCATTTTCTTGTGCAGGGACTCCCCTACTGAGATTCAGGACAGACTCAGGAGAAACTCCGCCAGGCGTAGGGTCAGGGAGGACTGAGTTAGGGAACAGCCTGGCAGCCCTCCTGGGGGTGAGAGCCCCTGGATCTGCACCTCAATGAGAGGAGGCTGTCTCTTCCACCTGCAACCGGTGCTGGGCATGAGCTAAGCCCAACACCGGAGAAGAAATTGCTGCTGCCACCCGTCCCAGGCAGCAGCGACAGCCTGAGCCTCGTCTCATCCGGCACACAGATCTGGGAGCTCGCACCCCTGGGAGGAGTCCAGCACAGCCCAGCAGCCCTCCTGGGGGTCCGAGCTCCCGGATCTGTACGCCAGATGAGAGGAGGTTCAGGCTGCCACTGCCACCTGGGAGAGATGGCAGCAACAATCTTCTCCAGTGCTAGGCACAGCCTGTACCCAGCACCAGTCCCAGGGTGGAGAGGCATCCTTCTCTCATCTGGGGCACAGATCCAGGGGCTTGCACCCCTGGGAGGTCTGCTGGGCTGTGCCAGACTCCTTCCGGGGGTGCAAGCCCCAGATCTGTGTACTATATGAGAGGAGGCTCAAGCTGCCACCTGGAACTGGCGCTGGGCACAGCCCACATCCCGTGCCAGGGAAAAGTGCTGCTGCCACCAATCCCAGGTGGCAGCAGCAGCCTCCTCTCATTTGGCATGCAGATCCGGGGGCTTGCATCCCCGTGAGGAGTCCAGTGCAGCCCTCCTGCCATGAGGAGGCTGCCGCTGCTGGCACTGAAGCCAAGTAAGCTCGGCTTCAAAACGTTTCGAAACATTTCGAGTGCCCTTGTTTTGTTTCAAAGCTGTTTTGAAGCCTTTGTTTCGTTTTGATGTCACTGTTTTGAGCACGAAACACCCGGCAAAATTTCACACAGCCCTACTGCATATCATTTGGAGACTGGAGAAATCACAGTCCATATGGCTTCCCCTAGTGGCCTTGTTTGCACGTTGAACAGAAGGAGCAAAAGCAGTCAGACCAGGCATAAAAGGCACATGGAGGTGTTGAAGCAAGAAAATATTGTGAGCTGGATAACTTAGATGTAGCCATGTTGCAGTGCAAAGCCCAGGGATCTAGGTTGTATTTCTTAATATAAGCAGTACCTAACAGCTTCCTGGTTTTATTTCTGCAATAAATGTAGGGAATATGCCAGGCCTTCCAAATAACAGCAAGGTAGCTGCTCTTCCCAAACTAGTTGCACAAACTACCTTGAGTTGTGTGCCATAACCTTCCTTATATAGTCCGCTTTTATGTCACAAAATATTACAATATATGGTGGTATTTGTCTTGTATTGCACTATTGCAATATTCCATCTCAAAATTCTCCAGAAATATCCTTCTTTCCTGAGGCATTTGGAATAGCCCTAGTTAATTACCCATCTCCCTGAGGTGCTTTCTTTATTGTAGGCCTGATTTTCCCATTACAGGTAAATAATACTTTGGGCGCCCATCCCAAGAGTAGCTCTTTCTGCCTGTGTTTGGGAGTGGCAACTGCTTTTTCCCTGGTAACACAGTGAGCAAGAGCAGGGAACTGCTGTGTGTCACCTGGGAGATAAATGATAGGGCATTCATTAAAATAAATATTAAATGTTGAATCCAATTTATACAGTAGTCCAGTGGGTTTTTTAATAGTAATGTGCATTTGCCTTCCATAGTGAATGAGTTTTAGAGTACAGCAGATCAGTCATTAATGTCGTTACATCATGTGCTGAAACCTCCCAGAATAGATTCAAATAGACTTGGCAGCCCTAAGCAAGAAATACTTAGCAGTTTCATCTTCTCTCTTTTCCTTGAGTAGGCATTCCCCTGTTGCTTTGATAATAACAGCTCTAAATTAAAGATCTAGCCATAACCTTTGATTAATATATGTCCCCAGATATATATGTAAAAATACATACAGACAACATGGCATAATTCATAGAGATGGTGGCAAAAATGACATAAACAAATATAGCTTATTGCTGGCTTTTGAACAAAACCAAACTTGAGGCTAATGAAATTAAACTTGGGAGAGCTGTCTCTGTAGGAGACGCTCTAAACCCCCAAATC
>NW_005842125.1:1380675-1391606 GCF_000455745.1 Alligator sinensis | reverse complement strand
TTTTGGGGTGGGTTCATGACAATACATATGCTGCACTGCTCTAATAGAGCAGAGAAGCTGTGTTAAAAAATCTAATGATGAGCATGGTGGTGAGGAAGCACAAGGTAGCCCCTGCAATATGTGAATTGCATGTTGGCTTGAAAAGAGGAATAGCCTCTCTGCTTGGCTGTGATTTTGAGAATGCCTTTGTGTGTGTTTGACTAGATATAGATATAGCTAGTCGATATAGATATAGCTTCTAGATATAGCTCTTTGCACCCTCTATGTTCCCCTTCTTGCCAAAGGAAGGACCTACCTGTCAGCCTCATATAGGGTAGACCACAGTGCAAACTGGCGAAGTGGGGTCAGGAGCACATTAAGCTCCTGAAGCAAAGACAAATAGGCATGGATTGTCCCTCTTTCAGAGCCACAATTCCCTCCAGGGTTACTGCTGGTACAATGTGATTTACAGGGTGTCTTTACATGTGTTCTAGGATGGGAGACAAGGGGCCCACTTTATTTAGGGCAGCACTCAGGAGCCACCCTAATTAAACACTTGCAGTATAAAAGTTGAAATGTTTGGATATTTTCTAAACAAAACATTTTATTTTTCATTTTGAAATTATGCTTACAGGCCATATTTGCCTAAATGTGGGTGCTTCTACACAAGACACTTTACTGCACAGTAGAGCAGATTACTGCGCAGTAAGCACGCACGTCTACACATACACATGCAGGCACTTACTGCACAGTAAACTGCTCTACTCACAAGTAAATTTGCTACCTGCAAATGTAAGTGGCAAATTTATTCACGAGTAGTACATGTGTAGATGTGTGGCTGGGAGCATTTACTCTCAAGTAGTTTACTTAAGAGTAAACTGCTCCCAGATCTTTTACATGTGTAGATGTGCCCCGTATTAAATAAAATAAAAATGAACTGGGAGGCAGTAGCCAAAGACACAGGTCCTCTTTCTGAGATGCTGGGAGATGTCATTCTCCTGAGACTCTTAAAAGGGGCACAGATTTTTGGTGTGATGTCTTTTATTGGACCAGCTGTATAGTTGAGACAAAGGTAGACAAGTATTCAACCTAAAGCATTGTTCAGGTCTGATAAAGAAAGCAGGCGCAGCAATTTCTTTTCTTTTTCTTTTCTTTTTTTTAAACAGTGGGTAGAACTATGAAATTGGAAGGGAGAGAGATTCCCAGGCATGGCAGACAAACAAAAGGGACATAGCCTTTTGTTAATTTGTTTTGGCTTCCCAAGGTATGATTTCTTGACAAAAACACAATGTGTTGTGTTGAGTGCAATGTTTTGTTTGACTTGAGATCTTTAGCTTTTTTGTTTTCCTAAGGGGAAAAAATAATTTGGGATCAACTTGAAAATACTCGTAGACACTTTGATTTGGCCAGCAAACCAAAAGATCAATTCTTAGCATACCTCTAGATATGGTATAGTAATGGTGCCACTGAAATCTGTACTGTGTAGACCCCTGACAGCTAACAGGACATTTTCCTGCTATTCAGAAGAACAAACGGTAAGAGTACAACACAGCAAATCTTCATGATGGACCCCTGCCATTTCTAAAGATCTCTTGAGTAGAGAAAGCTTAGCAAGTTATTTTCATAGTTGTCTACTGAAGCCATAAGTCAAGGCAGTAGGAGCCAGCTCCCAGTGCCAGAAGGAAGCTGTTAAATTCAGTTTATCTCTGATGTAGCTGGGTGTTTCCAACTCTTCAGGATTAGGCTTTATGAGATGATTGCCTGTGCATGCAGCTAGCTTTTTGTGTCTAGTCTTCTGAAGGGTGGAGTACACCTTCCCATTAAAGAAGCATTCAGTTAGTCTCTTTCAATATTTGGGATATGACCTGGTTATATGTCTGTTGCCAAACATAACAGTGCCCATGGGTTTGGGGATGCTGTCAGTCTTCTCTGATGATGGCAAGGATGTTGGCCGCAGGTAGAGAGACAGGACCAATACGTATTGCATGGACTTTCTCCAGAAGTATTTGGTGGCATGGGAACAATAGCAAAGAAAACAGCTTTTAGGAGTGAACCAGGGTTGGGCTTTGTGGGATGATGGGGAAAGAAAGCACTAGGGTAAAAGGGCAGTAGCAGTCTGGGATGCTGATGGCTTCAGTGACTTGAAGGCATGGGAAGATGGGTAGAGAGAGAGCAAGCAGTATTAAAGAAAAGAGGACAACAGTTGAGGGAGTAAACTTGGTGACATCAGAGAAGAAGCAGCTCTTAGCAGCTCTTAGCTGGGGTGAAGGGAGAGGCATGCTGAGAACAAGAGGGAGCTGGTTTAGGTAGAAAGCCAAATGAAGAAGGAAAAGTGAAAAGATAAAAAAGGATAGTATGGGGCATTAAATGGTTGTTGAAGCTGCTGAGGACAAAGTTGAAAGGCACAGGAGAGGAACACAGAAAGTCAGCAGAAGTGCCAAATCTTGTGCTGCTACCCCAAGTATCAGTTATCAGGGTGCATTGGTGATGCGTAGGGGGTGCATGCGAGTGCACATGCACACCCTGAGATTGGCGGTGCACCTCTGTCAAAAGTGCTGCTGACACTGCCAGCGGTGCCTGCAGGCAGTCGCCGCTCAGCACCCCCCTCTCCTCCTTGCCACCAACACTGCCAGCAGCATCTGCGGGCAGTCCCCGATTGCTTCTGGCTGCTGCCAACGCTGCCAGCGGCATCTGCGCGTGGTCGCCGGTTGGCGTTTGCCACTCTCCCCCTCCTCCCCCGCCACCGACACCACTGCGGCTGCCTGCGGGAGCTTCCCACTCACCGTTGCCATGCCCCCACCGCCAACACCGCCGCCGACACCTGCAGCCAGTCACCGTGCCGCCCCAGCCTCCGGGGGCACGTGTCAGGGTGTGTTTACAAAGAAGCTCATTATTTCTGGGACATCTGAGTTCTTCGACTACCCCTCCCTCTTGTTCAAAATGACACTGCAATGTCCCACTGTTCTTAAAATCCATATGCCTTCAAGTAAGGTGGTGACCATTCCATAGTGCCTGTGCAGGTGAAAGAATCCCACCATCTGCCACTGACCACAGTGGGATTGAAGCATGGGAAAATAAGCCTTCCTGGTGCAACTGGGAGATCTGCGTTATTTACCTTATGGTGTCCACCACATGCTTGATGAATCACAAAAGAAAGATGGCTGTCCTGCCCCAGAGATGACCTGTTCTTTTGCAGTAGATATCAAGTCTGTATTTTCTATTTGGGTCATTGCTTTGACCAAAAAGCACCAAGGGCTGAATTCTGCATTGTTCTCCACTGTGAGCTGTCACTTCCATCAGCACAGAGTGGGTGTAAAACAGTGCCAAATGAAAATCCTAACACTTGCCAGTTCCTGTAAGGGGAAAATACTGTGAACACAGCCACAAAGCAACATTTCTCATGCCAGCTCCCTCCTATGCACTTGTAAAACTTCCTTAGGAGCATAACCAACCTCTCTACAAACACCTGATCTCCTCTTCCCTTTCTATCTTCAGTATCTGTCCAGAGTATTTAAGGAATATTCTTCCACTTGTCTCCCAGAACTCTCTTTTGCTACATGGCCATATTCCAGTCTAATTGCCAAGTTGGAGTTCTCCCTCTGGCAGCCTCCCTGGGGTTCTGTGCAGTCATCCCATTCTGCTCAGGGGATGTGGTTTCTCTATTTTTATGTTTGCATTTGTATCCAAGGGAAAAATGAGAGTCTTTGGAAGGAAGCACCTTTGACCCTTCTGGGGTTCTCGTTTTCATTTTTCTGAGCAGTATAAATACAGGAAGTATGAGGCTTCAATGGTCCCACTGTAGAAATTTTATTTATTTATTTATCTGTTTATTTATTAGATTTCTAGCCCACCCTTCCCAGGGCGGCTTACAATGAAAGAGAAAATAACTTATAAAAACAGAAAAAAAGACTGAACTAAGAAAATATAACAACCCCCTGACTCCAATACCCCAAATTCAAAAGCAATTCACCTAAACCAACCCACTCTAGAAGGTGTGGGCAGCAAACTCCATAAAAAAGTATCATGTTCTATGAGCCAGTGTTGTCAATGCTCATAATATTATCATAAATTCTATAGTATCTTCTACTGAGTATGTGCATGCTGCTGCTTAATCTGAGCATTTGCAATCTGTACTTCTTTACACGTGGGACACTAATGTAAGTTAGGGCATTGATATTGTTTCCAGGGTACAGGTGGTCACATAGGAAGCCTGTGCTAAAGCAAGGAACTGAATGCAGATCTCCTGGGTCCCAACTTACTGCCCTACTCACTACACCTTCCTCTCTCTCTCTCTCTCTCTCCTGTATATCTTTAGCGTGTGCATCTTAAAGGCCAGCTTCTGGAGTCACATGATTATGTGACTGTAATTTTTTTAATTATACTTAAAGAAAAGTTAGAAAACATGACACCTGAAGACTCGCACCCTGGAAGAAAAATAAACATCCCAATGAATTTTAAGTATCTTATAATTTTTTGTGTCTTTCAAGTCAGTAACACTGATTGGGTGTACCTACATGTTCATCAATGTGATGAACAGGCAGGCATGCAGCTTTTTAGTGATACTAACTACACAGTAGCATATTAGCATGGTTTTTGCCATGCTAATATGCATGGCAAAAACCCGCATGCCAGGACAGCGTACTGTCCTGTAGTATTAGGCTACTGCACAATTAGCATATCTTGTAGATGCAACCACTGAATCTCATATTTTATTACTGGAGCAGCAGTAGTCCTGTGAACTGATATTCAAGTGTTTATGTGCTTTTGCTTGGAAGGATGGGTCTTTAGGTCCATTCCCAAAAGTTAGCAAACTAAATTTGATTTCTGGACAACTATAAATACCTGGAATGCTGATGCTCTTTACGCATGACTGTCAGCCGGTTAAAATTGTGTCATGTGATATTGTACAAGTAAAGCATGCAGGAAGGACTGAACAAAGACTTGGAAAAATCATCTGAGTGATACATAAAGAGCTCTTCTGTGGCATAAGGGAATTGCAAAAAGCTCTGTTCCCTGTATCAAGTTCTCCAAATGTTACATGTTGTGGGACAATGTCTCCAAACAGAAAAGAATAAACGCCTGGGAAATTGAATGTGAAAGAGAGCAACAGTGTTTTTCTGGGTTCTGGCTAACCAGGGGTGATGAATATTCTGCATTTGAAGTGTTTAAATCCACATGCAATAGACTCATTAAAACAGCAGCTGCCCTCTGTGGCCCTGTCAACTCCCATTAAAGCCAACTAAGATTTCATGTGTGTTTCAGTGGGTGCTGGATGTGACTTGAAAAGAAAGGACCAAAGACAGAGCATGAACCAAAATCCTCTGACCTTCAATATTCCCATGTGTCAGGAATATGCAGCTCCAGACGCAAACTTTGGCACTTGGGCCTATTTATAACAATTCTGCAGATGTTGTAGCCTGTGTCTGTGCTTAATGAATTAACCTGGAAACTTTTATACTGGAAAGCTGCTAAATAGGATTTTTTTTTTTGGATGAAAGTTAGACTCCTGTTTTTATCCCTTGGAAACATTTTCTGTGTTAAACAAGGCACTTAATTTTTATTTACAGAATCCAACGGGGCATTTTTTTCTTTTGCGCAGTTTACAAAGAATCTGGGCTCCAAGGTTTGCCTTTAAAAAATAAGTAGTGTTGTGTCAACTTTGAGGCCAGTTATCAATGTACGATCTGTCTCCTCTTCCCAAATTCCCTATTACTGTCTCCTCTTCCCAAATTCCCTATTACTTTCACGTGGAAATGATATTGAAGGGTCAAAGGACACCAGATTTTGCATCTTTGGCTCTGAACAATGGGAATTTTGGCAATTGAGGGGTTTTGTACATTCTGAAGGGGCAGTCCTAACATTTGGTTTTACCAGAGGAATGCACTAATATCTCCATCTAGCCCTGTCAGATGTACTGCAAGAATCTAAAACCATGACAGCTGTCCTCAGGCTCTTCTACCAACCACTCAGTCCTGGACTGTGAATTGAAAATTGTACCTGAGCACCTCCATTTACCATAACTGTCTTAAAGGAACCATTATAGTCTGTTGCATCAACAGCTTGTAGACTTTTAAGTCAACAGTTAACTAAACTGTTGTTTACCCATTTGTACACTCAGACATTAGAGATTATCAGGTACATAGATAACTTAATTTTCAATGTGTATTCAAAATCACAAAGCAACAAGCAAAGAAAATGTAAATACAGCACTAAAGATATTGGGCCAGATTCCATTACACCTACTAGGTGTTCAAGTGGATTTAGGCATCTAAGTGCAATTCTATTCTACCTTCCTCAAATTCCTGAAAATCTGTTAATGCATCTACCTTTGTAACACACCGTCATCTTACTCTTAAGACTGAGTCACAGAAAAGTAGCAAGGAGGAGGACTTGCCAACCATATGCACTAACTGTGACATTCTATTTCTTCCTAGTTGTGTAAGTGGTCATTTTTAGTCACCTACAAGGCATTTTTTATACTCATGCATACAATGGTATTCTGTTCCCAGGTGCATACATACACACACAGACAAGCAGTAAGTAAGCCTGCCTTATCTTTTCCCCTGAGTAGCAGGGTAGCAAGGGCACACACTAACCACCATATCACAGGTCTAGAGTAGGGCTCTGGCTTCTAGCCTGGGCCCTTGCTCCCAGCAAGACAGATGCTTCTCCCCACATGCACTCTGCTTTACACTGTCCTCCATCAGTATTTTCCAAGGACTATATTAATGGCTCAGCTTCAAAAGGAGTGCTGGAAAAGGCAGTGAATAATGCCTGCTCTGTGTGATGGTTAGTATGCTGTACCAGAAAGAAAAAGGGGCCCTTGATCAAACCTTCAGTGCCTTCAGCATCCTAGGGTAATGCCCTAGCCATTGAACTCTGGGGGTAAAAGGAGGATATGCCCACTCTTTTTCTGTTCCTGAAGCTAAGTCTGGTAGCCATGGGTACTGGAAAACTCCATTTTCAGGAGTCTAAGTCCCCTACATGTCTGCAAGGTATATGAATAAGGGCTATGGCCACTACTGTGCATGCTAAGTTCTTCCAACTACACAGCCACACACAGTTGGGTCACTGGGTAGTCTGCTCCTGTGCCATGCCCTGACAGCACAGCCTGCTACTGTGCCGTGGCATACACAGGGCTAAAAGTTGTCCACAAGTATGCTCATAAGATACAAAGTTGCCACTGGTACAGAACCTGGCGCCAGCATGTCTGATGTCCAAACTTTGCCCAGCAACAACAGGGTGGGAGGGGGGTGAACTTCCCTTGACCCTGTCACCTCAAGACATAAATTGAGTGCACAGCTCCCTGGGGTACCCCTTATATGAGATGTTTGACATGTGGGGGAGAACAGAGCAGACCGGGGTGCATAGGTCCAGGTCCAACTGGACCTTCATTGAAACAAAAAGAGCCTGGTGCAGGTGCTGGGGACACTGAGGTCATGCGCCAGTTCATCAGCAGCCTGCAGACTAACTGGCACACCTACCTTGATATTGCCAGGAGAATGGGTGAGTGGGGGCACAACAGGATAGTGGCCCAGTGTTGTGTCAAGGCAAAGATGCTGCGGGCTGTTTTCTGCAGGTGTGTCACCAAAGCAGTGGCAGGGCACCCCACTGCATGACGTGGCCCATTACAGATACCTCCAGCCACTAATGGAGGTACAGGATCACTGTGAATGCACAGGGACAGAGGCCTCCACAGCATCCTTGCCTGCTGAGACATCGCCAACCACTGCTGCGATGCACAGGGGATCCAGTGGAGAAGATAGTGGTAGGGTCCCAGTCATGTCACCTGCCACTTCTTCTGAGGAAGACAGACCACAGAGCTTGACTTCCACACCCGGTATGTGAAGCCCAGGGGACCCTTTAAGTCACCTGAACTGACAGCTGTGATTGGGTTGGGCTGTGAGCGGGGGGGGAAGGACGGCATAGGACAGTGCTTTAAAGACCCCAGGTGTTAGTGGGCAGTGCAGGGAGGTACAGGGCAATGCACAGCAGGGAAGGCCCTTGTTTGCAACAACCACTCATGGCCTGCTACCATGCACAGCCAGGCACCCCTTTTCAGTCATTTTGGGCTGACCGCTTCTTATCCACTTGCAAGATTCGCTGAGTGCATCTTTTTAGAGCTCCAAGCATCCTTAATTCTCTCTATTTCCTGCATGTCTTGATTTTCATCTCTGCTTGCAATGTCTCAGCTGAGGACATGCAGGCTGCTAAGGCAAGCTGCCACGGACAGGATCACAAACACACTCAGGGTCTGCAAGCATTGCCTGCGGGAGATGGTGAGCCAGATCCATCTGGGTACACTCTTTGGGTTTGACCCATTAGCCAGTTCCCGACTCACCTGACCATGGATTCTGCCAGTCCACAATCCCCCAGTGTTTTTATAAGTGTGTCATGAGAGACCATATCAAAGGCCTTTTTAAAATTCAGGTATATGACATCAACTTCATCTCCTACATTTAAACGGTTTGTTACTTGACCATAGAATGAGATGAGGTTGGTAAGACAAGACCTGCCCACAACAAAACCATGTTGGCTATCCTTCAGCATCATGCCTTCTGTCAGTCTCTCACAAATGGACTTCTTGATAATTTTTTCCAAAATTTTACCCAATATTAAGCTCAAACTGACCGGCCTATAGTTTCTTGGATCTTCCCTCCTCCCCTTCTCAAAGATTGGCACTACATTGATCCTCTTCCAGTCTTCTGGGATCTCTCCTGAGCACCATGAGTCTTCAAGTACCTTCACCAACAGTCTCGAAATTACTCCAGCCAATTCCCTCAGCGCTCTTGGGTACAGTCCATCTGGTCCTGCCAACTTGAATACACTCAGCCATTCTAAGTACTCCCTCATTAGTTTGACACTGACCATTAGTTGGCAATAATCTCTCCCCCCACATCCATCCAGTATCCAACCAGACAGGTGACCACCATTTGCATGCAGGAACACTGATGCAAAGTATTCATTAAAGAGTTCAGTTTCTTCTGACTGTCTGTTATCAGCTGTCCTATCCCATGCTGCAAAGGCCCTGCATTTCCCTTGGTCTTGCTCCTGCTCCCTATACACCTAAAGAAAGACTTCTTATTGTCCTTGTTTTCAGTCACCAAACTGATCTCAGTCATTGCCTTTGCCTTCCTTATCCTCTCCCTACAGATACAACCTATATTTATGTATTCCTTCTTGGTGACTACCCCTTGTTTCCACTGTCTGTAATCCTTTTTATTTTTTAAGCACTCCTTGCCTCCTCTGGTAAACCAAGAGGGCTTCCAGTCCCCTTGGTTTAATTATGGTTATTATTTGGTTTGTAAATAACAGTTTATATTTGCTTTGTTCAATTCTTCACTTCATGTTCCCTGTGCATAAGAGGGGAAGTGTTAAAGCAGGGGGAAGGGATTTGCTGGCTTGTAGGGTGAGAAGCTTGCACAAGCTAGTGATGGGCACAACTGTTTTTTAATAGTGGCAATTAGCAGTTAGTCAAGTTTGCCTGCCTGGTTTTGAATTTGCTTTGTTCTCCTCCACTGCCAATCACAACTGAACTCCTGAGCTGCATGTGCTCAGAGAAAATATTATGTGCACTGTGCAACACCCACCCAATTACTATTCCCCCCATTAACAAAATTCTGGGCCAGTCCACCACCACTTTGGTTTGCCTGATGTGTCTTTCTCTGGTCACAATAATAAAAGCCCAGGCCTTGAAAGCCCCTGCCCTCCCAAGCTCCCACCTTGGGTTGGGTGGTGGGGGAGCAATGGGAAGCTGCATGCATTCAGAGGCAATATTGCAGCCTCTGTGCAGCACCCCCAATTACCCTGCAGTACCCATATTCTGGGCAAACGCCCTCTACCCACTTAGTCCAGAGTTGGGCATGTCCTCTTTCATTAGTGCAATGTGTCTGAAACAAGCCTGGTTTTCTTTGGTTTGGCTTACCTCCTCCCCACAACTCATGCCTCTACAACCCTTCCCATTATAGCAGACAGACATGGGTGAAAATTCATTTTAATTTCACCAAAGCATTTATTTTATTGTCAGCAATCAAAGCAGAACCGAAATAATGCAGGAACACAATGCCCGCTCCCTGATTTCCTACAGAAGCAATAGCACTAACAAATAAAAACCCATCACACATCATAGGCTCTTCTCCCCCCACCCGCCATCCCACCTCTGTCTTACCCTCCCCTTCATCCCTAAAGTGTAGTAGCATGCTCCTTTGCTTGCTAGAGTATGGGCACCCCTCGCTCACAGGCACAGTGGCTGTCTCTGAGGTTGTCACTATGGGGAGCTGGTCATGGATAGGAGTTTCTATGAGGGTCAGCTCATGGTTAGAGGCATGCACAGTGGATGTTGCATGGGTGATCCGGGGGTGGGGGGAGGGCAGGTCATGAATGGGGGCCGGGGTCATGCAGCTAAGGAGCTCCTCTCTAAACATGCCCTCCATTCACTAGGTCTGTGATATCTTGACAGCACTGTTTGGGCAGGTCAAAGAATTCTCTTGTGCTGGCCATGATGTCATGGTGAGCTGCTGCCTCTTGCTCTTCATCCTTTCTATACACCTCCTGGAGTTTGTCCCGCTCTTCATCAGTGAACCATACTTGTAATTCCGAGGCTGCCACCAAAGCCTCCATCTTGAATTCTCTTGACCATCGCAGCCTAAAGTGGTGTTCATGCCATTCACTCAGCTCTGGTCTGTGCTGGTGTCCATGCTTCGAGTGCATGCACCAAAATTCCAGCGGATGCAGTAGCTGGTAACAGGAATGGGGGGAAAAAAAGGTATTTGTGGTCAAAAATTGCATCCCCGCTCCCTGTAATGGATGAACTATTGGCGATCACCAAACAGCATCTCTCCCACTTGGCAAATGAACACAGCCACCCGCAAACGATGATTATGCAGGAACCCAGCTATCTCCCCAGTCCACTAAGGAGTTCATTGTATGTCTCTCAGCAGTACAAATTCCTG
>NW_005842125.1:1370887-1380665 GCF_000455745.1 Alligator sinensis | reverse complement strand
TGCTGCTAAAGAATTAACACTTCTCCCCCCACCAAGCAACTTTAAGAGAGGGCACAGCACTTCCACCCCCATGTAAGTGAAACATTGTGTGACTGCAAGCAGTGGACATATTTGCTGCTTACAAAATTAACACCCTCTCTCCTGCCTCACCCCATTTGGCCTTGGCACTAAAGTGGAGCTAGATCCATGTAAGCCCCAGTCACCCAAAATGATCTAATACCCCTCATCTGTGTGACAGGCTGGCTGGTAGTGACTTAGCCCAGGGGTTTTGAAAGGGCAAAAGATGATTGGAGGACTTGGGATTCCCTTTCCTCACCAATCTGGTAATGATTTGGCCCAGGGGTTTTGAAGGGGTAAAAGATGATTGGAGGACTTGGGATTCCCTTTCCTCACCAATCTGGTAATGATTTGGCCCAGGGGTTTTGAAGGGGTAAAAGATGATTGGAGGACTTGGGATTCCCTTTCCTCACCAATCAGGCCCCAGAGACTCGCCCCTCATGTCCCCTGATTGGCCCCTTGGGTCTCCTGGAGGGGGATAAAAGGGGCAGTGTGGCTGACTTGGGGAGGAGACCAGAGAGGGACCACAGGGAAGGAGCTTCAAGGAGCTGGCAAGAGCTGAGCCAGTGGGGCGGGAGCAGTTGCCCCAGAAGAGCCTGAAGGAGTGTTACCTGCAGGCAGCACTGGGGTCCTCAGCAGTGCGGTGTGTGGCTGGCAGGAGAGGCTCCCCACTGGGCTCCAGGATCCCCTATGAGAGGCTGTGGCCAGCAGGAGAGGCTTCCCAGTTCCAGCAAGATCTGAGCAGCGACCTGAGAGGTTCCCAGGTCGGCGTCCAGCTCCACCAATCAGAGGCCAGGTAGCTCGACATGAGGCCAGGGCTCCTGGAAGGTCAAGACCGCTAGCAGGATGGTATAGTATTAGCACTGGTGGCTGTGTGGCAGAGTTTCTGCTTTCTGTGTGGGAGACCTGAGTTCAAGTCCCAGCTTTGGTGACTTGGGGTGAATGAGCTAACAAGGAGAAATTCCTCTTGCAATGGAAAGGGGCCACTGTGTTTTCCCCCTTTCTCTTCTCCCCTCCCCCCAGGTAACTAGGCTCTATATTCCTTGTAATTTAACGTTTCGTATTTTGTGCCTTTTGTATTTCCAGCAATACCAACCAGTATCGTTTGTTCTGCTGTTTGTGTTTTACATTTTGGTTAACCCTGTCTTTTGTCAACTGGATGAATATGTCTATGATTGTAAGTGTCCAACCTTTGTTGAATCCTGCCCCTTCGGGGCATTGTAGTGTGCCCTATATCCCCCTGGTTTATACTGGTTATGTTCCCAGTATTGTTCCCTCATTAAAAGGTATATGGTTAAGTCCCCATTGGTGGTCTGGTTCTGCTCTATAGGGGGAGGAGAGTCCCTACACCTCCCACAGCGCTTGTGCACCTGCTTTGATCCCTTCAATTGGAGAGGGGGTATCTCTTGGAGTACCGCCCGGGTTACACCTGTAATTTACCAGTCTCTAGGCATAGATCCTTGGGCATCTCCAGGACCGACACTAATTTTTGAGTCTCTGGAATTTCTGGCATATCCCACAATTCTGGGGACAGTACTATCATGGAATCCAATGTATCCTCCTCCTCTGGGTTTTGTGGCTAAGGCATCAGGGAGAGTTGGGTCATGGTTAAGACAACCTTGTCTCTGCTGTCCCCATCCTCCAGCTGCTGCAAGCACTCACTTTCTGCCTCTGACTGGTTGCCTGAAGGCTGTGCAGTGCATATTGTACTGTCTGCTGCAGTGGCAGGGCAATCTGTGAACTCCTGCAAGCTAGGTGATGCTGTGGCCTCCTGCACCCCTGTCATTCCAAAGGATCAGAGGCAAACATCACCTGTGTCCTTCATGAGAATGCAGGACAGCTGCTCATAGAATGGGGCTATTGTGTGTCCTAGGCCCGAACAAGAATTTTTGTCCTTGGCCCGATGGAAAGGGCCTTCATCTTGCTGCAGCACTGTCCCCAGTCCTGAGTGTGGCTGCGCACCTTCATTTCCTGGGTAATGGCTGCATAGACTGGTTTATTTAATCAATTTTCCATCTGTGCCAGAACTTTTTGTTCCCCCAAATATCAATCAAATCTGCCAGTTTTTCTCGGGTCTAGTTGGGGCAACAGCTTAGGGATGTATCTAGCTGCTGCTCCAAACCCAGCACATGTGGCATGTTCTTTGGTGCCTCCATTGTATATATTTTCGGGGCCAAAATGAGTCACTGAAAGAAGGGTCACTATGCTCACCAGAGTCCCAAAATGCTTTCTGCCCCCAGCTGAGAGCAGTTATGTAGGCATGTGTATGGAGCCTTTACATGCAGGTCTGAGTTACCACATATGCATAACTATGCAGGTGTGAAGTATGTCTCAATACCGGCTCTCACGGAAATCTGCTTGTGTGACCTTTCCTAACAGAACACCTGTGATATCCATAGGCTGCCCCAAACTGTTCCCCAGATGCCCTATTATCCAGAAGGATAGTTGTTAATGGCTCACTGCTGCACACACCCAAAATTCTTTGCCTGGCAGCTTGTGATGCACCTTGAAGGGACTGCAGCTGTCCCTTTAAGCACACACCCTCTCCTCCCTCTCCGCCCCCACCCCCCAGCAACACTGTCCAAACTATCAGTTGCTCAGTTGTGCTTCTAGGGATCCGTTTGGCTTGGGGTAGGGAGAGAATTTAGGGTTCATCCATTCAGGCTTCTGCTCACTGCCTGCCTTTTTTCTGCTGAGCACTTGACACATTTCATAGATTTCATAGATTTCAGGGGTAATCCCCAAAAAACCTAAAACCCCAAGTTTTTAGAGGAGGGGCAGTTACAGGAATCTGGGGTGTGTAGGAACTGAAATGTAAAGAGCAGGGTTGTTAATGTTGTTAATGTTAATGTTCCTATTCAACAACCCTTAATTTGGGACTTGGCCATTTCAGTGTTCTGCTCAGCACCTATCTGTTTTCCGCTGAGCATGTTATCGAAAGCCGGGTGTAGGGAGATTTCAGACATTTGTGACTGCAATATTACTTGGTGGTTCTGGTGCCTTGATGTCTGGCATAGCTCTTGTGCTAATGGAACCTATTCAAAAACTATGGGGACCTCACACCTACATTTCTTCCCTGGCTTCTATTGGGTTAGGATTGTTTGCTGGGTTCATACTTTGTGGAGGGTTTATTTATTGTTCTGCTAAGCACTGTTATCTGCAGCCCTGGTCACAGATCACAGGTTTCTGAGGTCATTGAACACCCCAGGGTTTTAGAGGAGGGGCAGTTACAGGAGCCTGAGGTGTGTAGGAATTGAAATGTAAACAGCAGGGCTGCTATAATGCTAATTACCCTATTCAACAGCCCTACCTATTCAACCCCCTTAGCACAAGCAGGTGGTGCTCTGAGTGAAAAAGTAACTGTTGTGTCTGCATAACAACATGTCTTTGATGAATCCTGATGGAATCTGCAAGGAGAACCAAATGCTGTTGGACACTCTGGAGGTGTCCAACTGCCGAATGGAGGCACTCAATAATGCAGAGCTACTGCTCCTGAACCCAATGCAGGCTATGATGGACCTTCTACAAAAGCACAAACACAGGGTAGCAGCTTCTCAGGCCTTGCTGTACCAGTCAATGGACCATAAGCTGGAGTCAGAGAACTGAGAGGAAGCTGTGAATCTTGAAGCTGACAGGGTTCTGTGGATCAACCTACAAAGCAACAATTGCAAGGTCTGGGCTTATGCAAACAGCTCTGACTGGTGGGAGCACATTGTACTGTCAGCTTGGGATGATCAACAGTGACTTGAGAGCTTCCACATGAGCAGGGACACATTTGTGAATGTAGTCTTACTGCTGTCACTGCACATTGAGTGCCAGGACATTGTCATGTGTCACCCCATCACACCAGAAAAGAGGGTGGCCATGGGCATCATGAAACTGGCCACCCCCAACAGCCTCCACTTCATTGAGAACCAATTCAGCTTGGCTCCCTGCATGGCCAGGATGGCGATACATGAGGTATGCCAGCTACTGCATAACATTGTGGTGAACCCCAGGGAAGCTGTGGAAAGCTTCAAGGCCATGGGGTTCCCTAACTGCGTGGGTGCACTGGACAGCACACACATCCTGGTCCTATCCCCATCCCAGGGGAGCCAGTCATTCACCAACAGGAAGGGATTTGCCTTGGTGATCCTCCAGGCCATAGCTGATTACCAGTTAGGCTCTGGGAGTGGCGTGAGATGCACGGGTGCAAGCCCATCATGCCCCCGCACCATGAAGCCCCCTAGCACCCCCCAGCAGACGCAGAGCACTCCACCACCCCCAGCACAGCCAGAGATAAGTGGGACTTGTGGTGGGAGGGGACTAGTGTAGCTCAGCTGTGGGAAGGCAGCTGAGAGGAGCCAAGGAGGGTCTTGCCTCACCCTGGCTACTACTTGGCCCAGGCCCCCAGGGAGCCACATGACCAGAGCCTCGCAAACAGGACGCACAAACAGGTGCGCTTCTGGGCCCATTGCACAAGTTAGTGTTGGAGTTTGCGCAGGAGGGTGAACAGGGGGCCCGAGGCTCTGCCAGTGAGCCCCTAGGGTAGGTAGTCCCATCAGTAGCCAGACTCCCAGCGGCACAATGTGGATGGGCATATGCTGCACCCTGAGGGTCCCCTCGGAGTCTGCGGCCTCCCCCTCTGGCACCTCAGAGGCCTCCACCCAGATGAAACCCACAGTTCTGGGCTCTACACAGACGGAGCCTCTGGCTCTCGGCTGTGGGGGCTGCCTGGCATGTTTCCAGGCAAATGGGACCAGGAGCATGGCCACCTCCCCTTGCAAGGTTTGCTCCACTTTGGAGTCTCTGGTAGAAAAGTCAGATAGAGAAGCTCCAGGCCATAGTCCAGATACTGCGTGCCATCAGGGATGGTGAGCAGGGGATAGACTCCTGCTGCCAGGCCCTTCACCCCCTGGAGGCAGAGGGTAGACTAAGGTCACCTTCCAGGACAAGGGAGGACTTGAGGATCTCCCATACTGTCTGGCCAGGGGGTTGGACCAAGGTAGTCAATGGTCCCAAGGCCTGCTGCACCAAGGTCCCTGCCCCTCTGGAGCTTTGCAACAGGTACAAACCTCTTGAAGCCCCGATAGAGTCTGCAAAGCTGCCAGCTCCTGCTGGCAATACAGGCTCACCCACAGCTACCATCCTTGCTCTCCCTAAGGCCACTCATAGAGTGGTCATCATGGGAGACTCCCTTCTGAGGGGAACTAGTGCAATCTGCTGCCCTGACCCCTTAGCCCAGGAGGTCTGCTGCTTCCCGGGAGCTCATATCCGGGACGTGGCTGAGAGGATCCCTAAACTCATCCGGCCCACCGACCACTACCTTATATTCCTTATCCGTGAGGACACAAATGACATGGCTCGGAGCAATCCCAGCCAGCTCATGAAGTGCTACAGGGCATTGGGAGTGGGGCTTAAGGGGTTGGGGGCACAGGTGGTGTTTTTCTCAATCCTCACAGTTTTGGGCTATGGGCTGAGGAGGGAGAGGAGGATCAAGGTAGTCAACCAAAGACTGCGGTGCTGGTATCATCGTGAAGGCTTTGGCTTCCACGATCACAGTCCGCTCTTTGGTGAGAGAGGCAGTGGTCTGCTGGAGAGAGACAGCCTCCACCTCACTGTGCTTGGAGAGGAGGCTCTTCTCAGTCAGACTGGCTGACCTGCTCGACCGGGCTTTAAACTAAGCCCGCTGGGGCTTGCGGGGATTACCGCCACTGCAAGCCTACTGTGCAACCCTTGGAAATCCAGCAGGCTAAGGCACTTAAGGGAATCTACCCCTACCCTAGCCCTAGAACTATCTGTAGGGAAGGCAAGGGCGCCCAGTGAGACACTTACGTGCCTCTACATCAATGCCAAGAGCTTGGGGAATAAACAAGAGAAACTGGTCCTCCTGCTAAACAAGAATGACTATGATCTCATAGGTATAACAGAGACCTGGTGGGACTCCACCTATGACTGGGCCACAGGTATAGATGGCTATACCCTGTACAGGAGAGATCATGAAGATAAAAGGGGTGTGGGTGTAGCTCTCTATGTCAAGGACAGCTACACATCCCTGCAAATTGACACTGGCACCTAGGAAGGATGACTAGAGTCCCTCTGGGTTAAAATACGTGGGGACCATGGCACAGGGGACACCATAGTAGGAGTCCACTACAAACCTCCTAACCAGAAATAAGAGCTGGGCCAGGAATTCACCAGGGAACTGGCTGAGGCTGCATGCTCTTGGTGCATGGTTGTCATGGGAAACTTTAACTACCCGGACATCTCATGGGAAGAGCACTCGGCCAAATCTGATCAGTTGCAAAGCTTCCTCACATGTGTGGACAAGCTCTACCTGACTCAAGAAGTCTATGGGCTGACAAGAGGTAAAGCGTTGTTGGACTTGGTACTGGCCAAAGGGGGTGATCTCATCAGTGACCTAAGAATCAATGGAAAGCTGGGTGATAGTGACCACGAGCTGACCACCTTTACTATCCATCGCAAAGCAGGCAAGTCAGTCAGCAATGCAGAAGTCCTCGACTTCAGGAAATCTGACTTTGACAAGCTCAGGAGGCTCATTGTTGAGGCCCTAAGGGACCATGACTCGGCAGGAAGAGGAATCCAAGAGGAGTGGTTGCTCCTCAAGGAAGCGATCCTGACAGCACAAGGGATGGCCAACCCATCTCAGAGGAAGGATAGCAAAAGGGCACAGCAACCCCCTTGGCTCAGCAGGGAACTTGAGGACCTCTTACACCTAAGAAGAGAGACTTATAAAGGATGGAAAGCTGGAATCACCACCAAGGAGGAGTACTCAGCACTGGTCTGTACCTGCAGGAAGCGGATCAGAAAAGCCAAGGCTGCAACCGAGCTCCATCTGGCTTCACATACCAAGGATAATAAAAAGTCCTTTTTCAGATATTTGACCCCGCCGGAACCAAATGGGACAACTGATAACAGACATCCAGGAAAAAAACAACCTGCTTAATGGGTACTTCACGTTGGTCTTTCATCAGCTCAAAGTGACTGCCCTGCCTAGCATGACACAGGATGGCCAGGGTGAGGGTGTATTTGTGTCCAGCATCGGTGTAGATCTAGTAAAGGAACACCTTGAGAGGCTGGACACTTGCAAGTCAGGTGGTCCTGACAGATTACACCCTAGAGTACTCAAGGAGCTGGCAGGTGTCATAGCCCAACCATTGGCAAAAATATTAAAAAATTTGTGCTGCTCAGGTAAAGTACCTGAAGACTAGAAGAAGGCCAATGTGGTACCCATCTTCAAGAAAGGGTGGAAAGTAGATCCCGGGAGTTACAGGCCAATCATCTTGACCTCAATCCCCGGTAAGATTCTGGAGAAAATTATCACAGAGACCCTTCTTGATAAGCTGGTTTATGGCAACATCCTGAGGGACAGACAGCATGGATTTGTCACAGGTAGGTCTTTCCTGACCAATATCATCTCCTTCTATGACCAGGTGATATATCACCTGGACTAGGGAGAAGAGACTGACATCATATATCTGGACTTTAAAAAAGCCTTTGATCTGGTGTCCTATGACTGCCTCATAGAAAAATTGGCCAACTGTAGCCTCGGCTACACTACAGTCCAATGGCTGGGGAACTGGCTCCGAGGATGGACCCAAAGAGTAATAGTCAGTGGTAGCGAATCCTTATGGCACTCCGTGACCAGTGGTGTCCCCCAAGGCTCAGACCTTGGACCGGTTCTCTTTAACACCTTTATCAACGATGTGGACATCGGTGTCAGAAGCACACTGGCCAAGTTCGCCGATGACACTAAACCTTGGGGCACAGCGTCCACACCTGAGAACAGGCTAGTGATCCAGGCTGACTTGGATAAATTTAGTAGTGGGCGGATACAAACCTGATGACATTCAATACCGACAAATGTAAGGTACTACACCTCAGGGGAAAAAAACCCGCAGCATGCTTATAGGCTCAGGAGTGCTACGCTTGCTAGCACCACAGTTGAAAGACTTGGGAGTCATGACTGACCACAAGATGAACATAAGCCACAATGCAACGTCGCAGCTGGTAAAGCACACAAAAGTTTGGCTTGCATTCATAGATGGTTCTCAAGTAAATCTCAGGATGTCATCCTCCCGCTGTACTCAGCCTTGGTGAGGCCGCAGCTGAAGCACTGCATCCAATTCTGGGCTCCACAATTCAAGAAGGATGTTGAGAAGCTTGAGAGAGGCCAAAGGGCAAGCATGCACATGATCAGAGGGCAAGAGAATAGGCCTTATGAAGACAGGCTGAGAGGCATGGGACTCTTCAGCCTGGAAAAGCCTTTTGAAAGTCTAGGTATATAATGTCAACCTTCTGTTCATAGAAGGAGAAGAGATTGGTAAGACAAGACCTACCCACAAAGAAGCCATGCTGTTGTTTAGAATCTTACCCTCAACAAACGCATCTCACATAGATTCTTTAATGAGTTTTTCCAGGATTTTCCCTGGGATGGATGTTAGGCTGATTGGCCTATAGTTGCCCAGGTCCTCCCTCTTCCCCTTCTTGAAGATGGGCACACTGTTGGTCCTCTTCCAATTCTCAGGGATCTCCCCTGTGTGCCCTGATTTCTGAAAGAGTTTTGCCAGGGGTTCCTCAATTACCTCAGCCAGCTCCATCAGCACTCTCAGGTGAAGTCCATCTGGTCCTGCTGACTTATAAATGTCTAGCTTTTCTAGTTGGTTTTGCACCAGCTCAGCATCCACAGTGGGAAGGCTATCATTCCCACCATGCCCCCTGTGATGCTTATCTTGCTTGCCTTTCCCCTTGGTCCAGTGAAATACTGAAGCAAAGTGAGCATTCAGGAGTTCAGTTTTTTCCTAAGTGTCCATTACCAGCTGTCCTGAGGTGTTAAGCAGGGACCCCATGCTTCCATTTGTTTTCCTTCTGCTCCCTACATACCTAAAGAAGGACTTCTTATTGTCCTTGACTCTCTTGGCTAACTTAAACTCAGTCGCCACCTTAGCTTTCCTAATCATTTCCCTATAAGTGCGGTAAAAAACATTTTCTTGGGTTGGCAGTCCTGCATGACTGCAGCCATGGTTATACCCTGTGCTACCCATTCCTTTGCCAAAGGCCCCCTACTCAGCTTCACATCTTGACACCCTCAACTGCACCCTTCACCATGTTGCCCCTCCCTAGCCCACTCACCCAGCTTTACCACTGCCAGACCTGTTTGTCCTGTCCCAGCACAGACCCCTAAAAAACCTGTGTGGCTCAACAGTAGTACAGACAGTTTAGGACACAGCAGCAACTATTCATGGTTGACAGAATACTCCCTGCAGAGTACTGCACTCCCACTTGGACACCAGATGCTGCTGCTGTGATCTGTCTGTTGGAGCTTCAATCAAATTGTGGCTGCTCAGTGTTTTTACTGAGTGCTAACGTTTTTTTTACTTACTTTACTGTTGGCCATTTTCACCCTGCTTTTTCTTTTCTTTTTTTTTACTGACAGTCAGTAAATTTACTAACAGTTGGCAACTGTCTGGGAGGAAGGTGTCCTGAGACCCTGTCCCTGTTCACAGAACTGTTCCTGCACACTGATCAATGGCTGCCTAAAGCAGAACCAGTGGCAGGACATCCTCTATTGGCTAGCTTACAGAGACTGCCTGCTCAGGGGATGGATTTTTTGGATCCTATTGTGAGGTACCTATCTCCCCCCCATAGTTGGCTATACAGGGATCACAGGTGCTTTACTCAGGGTTCTGGACTCATCTTTAGCAACCAGAAATCTAAATGG
>NW_005842125.1:1367512-1370856 GCF_000455745.1 Alligator sinensis | reverse complement strand
AGTGCCTAAATCTGAAAAGCCAAAATTCTTTTCCAAATATGCCAAAACATCCCCTATTTAAATGTCTATGTTTCATCTAGGAACTAAGGAGATGTTATGCTCAAGAGTTAATCCCCATGTGTATTTCAAATAACATTGTTACATAAGAAGCTAACCACAATGATGCAGTCAGCTGTAGCCTTTGGAGTAAAGATTGCACTTCTGTGCACTTGAAAAAAATAACTCATGGAAAATAACAGAGACATAAATGTTCTGGCTTTATTTACTGAACATGATATGCACTGTGTAGTTGCTTTAGCACAAATTATTACTGCAACCTCATATCTGTCCTCCTAATAGGAGTTTTATTTGATGGCTTCCACATGTGTAGCAATCAGCAGCTGGTAACTGGCACTAGTCTGTTCTTGAGATCTGAATTGTATAAAGCCAAAACTGGAAAAAATGTAAGCTACAAAATGACGAGGGATGGATATCTCTGATGATATGTTGGAGCTTTCATAAATACGGATTCTTTTCAGAAATGTGTTAAATGTCATTTAATTATTTATTCTACCAAACTACATTTTATAATGTAATAATGCTGGGTTACGCTTTTTAATTTTAGTGGCTGGATGTTTTTATGCTCCTGTGGGTTGTCTCTATTTGGATGTTGGTGTCAGCAATGGTATTCTTTTGATACAATAGTGTTTACTCCCCTGAACATGGTGGGACTCAAACCACAGGTTTTTTGCTTATGTTTCCAAGGCTCTTTTTCACCAGCTGTCAGCCCCAAAAACTCTTTCTTGATATTTTCTGAGGGTCATGTTGCTAGTGTTTCTCTGGCTGTCTTGGGAGGGTGATGGGGGCTTCTGTTCTGCTATCTGCATCTGCTTCACGGGTGTTCCCAGTGTTGCTTTCTCTCTCATACACTGCTCTATCAGTACCCAGCCCTATGTGTTTCCTTGAAGCCCTAGGGAAAGCCCTTGGGGCTGCATGACTCATCTTCTGCTCTGGCCTTGTATGCAGCCTGTGTTTTGGGCAATGGCTCCTATTGTTTCAGCTCTCCGTGCCACAGAGAAGTTCCATTGCATTTTACCACCTTCCAAGTCCTAAACACATCATATTCAATGCAATGTTACTCAGCCCCCAACATCACAGATGCATCTACTATGAACAATTTTAAACTTCTTATTTTTGTCAGATATGACTTTGCAAGGCTGTGGGCACATTTACATGAGACATTTACTGTGGAGCTGCCTAATTAGCTCCACAGTAAATGTCTCAGTGTCTACACATATAGCCCTGTTAGGGAGCAGTAAACTAATAAACTCCACAGCAGGGTAGTACTTGTAAATACAAAGCTGATGCCAGGGGCCCCCTGCCAGCCGGGGCTACTCTGACCCAGCTCGGAATGATACAGTCCTAGACACACATTTAAATGGCATGCCCGGGAGCAATAAACTCTGGTGCAATAAGCTTCACTGTTTATTGCTTCACATTAATTGCATGTGTAAAAGCACTTTTTTCAGTATTTCTGTAGTGCTGAAGTAGCCAACCTGCAGCACAGTGGCACAGGCAGCCTTGGACCATGGGGTAAAGGCAATCCAGTGGCAGATAGGGCTGGGAGCAGAAAGCAGAGCCAAAGATTGGCAGAAGATTGGGCAGAGGAGGAGAACTGGAGTGGCATTCAGGGAGGGGGGAGAAATTAATTTGTAGTGTTTTACCAAAAATGTAACCCACTGTTGCAGAGTAAGTACTGCAGATACCTAAAGAACCAGGCAAATGCTGAGGTAAGTATTACTAGTTTTTCCACATATCCTTCAACCAGCTTGTGTCCAGTCTGTCTGATCCAGACTGAGTCAGCTAACTCTCTTCCAAACCCCAATCTCAGCCAGGCCCTGGGAAAATCATATAGCAGTTACATCTGCTAAAACTGAGCTGTAGGGCTGAGTGAAGATTAATACCAGTATAGGCACTGCTGCTGCTTCCCTAGCCCTCCTGGTGGTCTCACAAACACTCTTTGGGGTGGCAGAACAAAGCTCTGCAGTGCTTAACAGAACAAAATCCTTTGGACCAATAAGTACCTGTCCTATACTATATTTTTGAAGGCTCTCCTGTCCATCCATTCCCACCCCACCCTCCCAGAGAAAAGAAAGCAGGTATGCCTTCCTTTTTCCCTTTTTTAAAGATGGGCTTTCTATTAGCCCTTCTCCTGTCCTCAAAGACCTTGGCAGTCATCCACGAATTTCCAAATATTATTGCCAGTGGCTCCAACATTTTCTTCAGCAGCTCAGAATAAATTTCCTAAGGCTCAACTGACTTAATTTTATTCAAATTTGTCCAAAGCTGTCTGACATACTATTTACCATGATCCTCAATCTTTCCTTCTTTGTCGTTCATCAGTTTTGCAGTTTGTCTAGTCAGAGTTTATTTTGGGGAGAAGGCTGCCATTGAGTAGTTCTGCCTTCCTTCTGTTAACAGCTCACCCTTACCACTAAGCACTGGACCCATGACCTCCCTGGTCTATCTTTTGTGTGTGACATATCATATTTACTCAAATATAAGATGACCCTCATTATAAGATGATGCCCCAACAATTAGATTCTATATATATGGAAAATTTATTAATTTGTTATAACTTGCCAGGTATAGAATCTAATTATTGGAGGTTTATCTAGAATTTGTCCCTCTCCCACTGCTACAGCAGGAAAAATAAATCGGGGGGAGGGGCAGATAGATCCCTTAACTTCCCCCCACAATTTCTTCCCCTTGCAGCATCTTCCCCAAGTCTTTATTATCAGATCCTGCCCTCCCTGAACACATGGAAGTAAGGAACAAGTTTGAAGAAACTGACCCTCATCAAGATGGAATCGAAGAATGAGGAAGTAGAAGGATTGTGGGTTAGGTTACATGGGGGGCAAGGAGAAAGGGATTTGGTGGTAGGGGTCTGCTACAGATCCCCACACCAAGGGGAAGAACTAGATTTGGAGCTCCTGAGGCAGCTCTCAGAGACCATAAAAGCTAAGGAGGCGGTAGTCATGGGGGACCTAAACTACCCACACATCTGCTGGGAGACGCAGACAACAAAGTCCCACCATTCACGCAGGTTCCTATCCTGTGTACAGGACCTCCACCTGACACAGGAGGTACACGGTCCCACTAGGGGGAATGCCATACTGGATCTGGTATTGGCAACAGGGGATGATATGGTAGGGGACCTATAGATCGGTAGCCATCTCGGGGACAGTGATCACCTAATAATAGAATTCTTCATAAGACGTCGAGTGGGTAAGGTAACTAGTAGGGTGAAAGTGCTAGACTTTAGGAAAGCTGATTTCAATGAACTCAGGTGATTAGTCAAGGAC
>NW_005842125.1:1367023-1367474 GCF_000455745.1 Alligator sinensis | reverse complement strand
ATTAGGCACGGACGCGTAGCAGTTGATTAAAGATTATTTTACTTACACCGTAGATGGTCGCGGTGCAGGCAGGAAAACTTGCTTGAGTTGCAGTTACAAACAAAAAGAAAACTCGCACGAACAAGACCCATAGAAAACTCGAGCCTCTCAAACCCGGACAGAGCTCTGGATACCACGATGAGAGTCCAAATGGTGACTCTCCACAAGCGCGCAGGGAAGGGTACATCGAGGGATCAGGCGGCGACAGGGAGAGGCTAGAAGTTGATCAGGCCCCTATATCCTTCTTAAGGCATACACTGAGTTCGTTAAGCTCCACAGCGCGCTTAGAGTTCTTCACAAGATGTGAAGTCCTCCTTCTCCTCCTCCACGAGATGGTTGCAGAGTCCTCCTCCTCCAACTTGGGCGGAAACTGCTCAAGCCTCTTATACGGCTAGCCAGCCAATTGCTAGCC
>NW_005842125.1:1354246-1366259 GCF_000455745.1 Alligator sinensis | reverse complement strand
TGGACCTCTTCAGCCTCCACAAGAGAAGGTTGAGAGGCAACCTTGTGGCTGCCTATAAGGTCATCGTGGGGGCACAGAAGGGAATTGGTGAGGTTTTATTCACCAAGGCGCCCCCAGGGGTTACAAGAAATAATGGCCACAAGCTAGCAGAGAGCAGATTTAGACTAGACATTAGGAAGAACTTCTTCACAGTTAGAGTGGCCAAGGTCTGGAGTGGGCTCCCAAGGGAGGTGGTGCTCTCCCCTACCCTGGGGGTCTTCAAGAGGAGGTTGGATATGCAGATGGATAGGCATCTGGCTGGGGTCATCTGACCCCAGCACTCTTTCCTGCCTAGGCAGGGGGTCAGACTCGATGATCTATTGAGGTCCCTTCCGACCCTAACATCTATGAATCTATGACCTCCAAACAAACACAGTTGTAGCAATTTGCATATAGTATCCATAGACTTTGCTCATCCAGAACTGACGTGTCACCTTTTTTTTTAAACTGTTGCAAGCTTTAGCATTAGTACTCCACAAACACACTTTTAAGCAGCACTTTAGCACTTACTTATATATAGCACAAACTATGCATGATATTAGCCCAAAGCCAAACATTCATCATTTACCATACAGCTCATTGGGCTAGGCCCCACCAAAGTCAACTGGATTTCAAGCAATGGTGACCCCACAGCTCAGCAGTGCTCAGTATATGTGTACTTCAGATACCCCTCACAAAAGATCCATGTGCTAATTAGCCCCCTACTCATGACTGGAATCACATGTTCCTATCATGAGTCCTGGGATGCTCCAAAAATGTATATGCAAATGAAGCACAGGCAATCTGGTTTGGCTTCACCTCAAAGAGGACAGGGACACAGTAGACAGGCTGAGAAAATAACCAACAAAGGGATTCTAGGTGAACTGTTTGGGGCCTTGTTTGATGTTCTCCAGACATTTTAGATGAGGGGGAAAAACAAGAATCATTGGAAATGTTTAAGGAAGGTACAGCTCAACTGTGGGAGTAAAGAGGAAATAAAAATGTATAAAGTGTAGTGGCTCACCATGACTTGAAATAGAGCTGGCACTGCGGGGGTGGGGAAGGGAAATGACTGTGCTTAATGGGCACTATCATATAACTTATTTATATGGGCTATACTAAAATATTCTTGTGGTAAGTTATCCTCAGTATATTTGCCCAATATATGCTATGTGTTTTATAGTCATGCTTACTGTTAGCTGTATTTAATCAATTTCATACTTGGTTTCTATTACTGATCACATACTGTTTTGGGCAGTGCTTTAATGATAGACAATATATTTAATGAGGTTTCCTTGTGTGTGAACGTAAGATGAAAGACTTTTTCCCCATGCTAATGGGACAAAAAAACCTCAACTTGTATTTGAGTAAATACAGCATTTATAGAATCTTGTGGAACTTAACATCTCTTGCTAGTTGTATCACATTTTCTGCCTTTGCTTTCCTGACTTAGTTCTGATGTTCTTGCTATTCCTTGGCATAATTCTTTTCCTTTCTTTCTACTGAGTATATGTTTCTCTCATTGATTTTAAGATAGCAAAAAAGTTCTTTGTGTAGCCACATGAGTCCCATGAGCTTTTCTTATCATCCCTCCATGTTGGAAGACAAGATTGTTTGGGTAAATCTAATATCTTTTATTAGACCAACTAAAATAGTTGGAAAAGTTCTTCTTTTCAAGCTTTCAGGTACAAACATCCTTCTTCAGGCAGAGGGAGCATCCCTCCACCTGAAGAAGAGTGTTTGTACCTGAAAGCTTGCAAAGAAGAATTTTTCCAACTATTCTAGTTGGTCTAATAAAAGATATTAGATTTACCCAAACAACCTTGCCTGCCTATGTCCTTAGACCAACACAGCTACAACCAACACTACCCCATGTTGGAATACCTTTTTGTTGACCCTCTAATGCTACCTCCTATAACATGGGTAGGCAAAATGGTGAATCTGGCCAGTGGCCAGACTCCATTTCCCAGCAGCCCCTGCCCATGTTGCTCTGGCCAGTTTCCATGGAGACCCCAAGAGCAGCAGGGCCACAACAGCATGGGGTTAGGATTTCCGTGGAGACTGGCTCAAGCAGTGCTGGCAGGGCATGCGGCTGGTTGGGGAGCTGCACTGGGGCTAGGGATGGGATCTTGTGGCAGTGACAACGCAGGCCGGAGCTGGGGCAGAGCTTCAGGGCAGAGCATCTGCATAGGCTGTTATGAAATGTTTCCCTGTCAATATGGGCAGCCACTGGCTCCAGCTCTGTCCAAAGCAATGGGAGAAGGATTGTCATTTTGAAATAGGAAAAATATTGTGAAAGGAGTTGCAAAGTCATAAATGGCTTTAAAATATAATCTTCATCTTGTGGAATTCATGGCAGAATGGGAGTGGGGCATGTCTACTTTAATTTCATGTCTCTTTATTTGCATTTTGAAAAATTTTAGTTTTTATTTCAACAAAACCTGTTCAGATCCTCAGAATGTAAAATACCAAAATGTTTGTCATTTTACGGGATTGGTTGGAAAGCAGATCCACATTTAGAGGATAATATTTCTTATCTTCTGCTCAGAGCAGCAGTAGGGTATAGTCAATGAAACATACTCTGTAAGCAGTCCCTATGGAAATGGGAATCCAAAGCATGACTGAACCATGCACACTCTCCCAGAGCAATGAGCTTTCTTATGCTCTCCTCTCCACTGACAGCCAGCCAGAGTAAGATTTTCAAGTCCTCCTGAGGAAGTGCCATTCTGCTACCTAATAACACACACAACCCTCTACCCCGCCCTCACATTACTTTTAGATATTAGGACCTGTTTCACATGACCAAGTACAAAACCATACCAAGTCAGTTGCCATTATCATCCATGAGACAGAAGAATCCAGTCTATTAAACTAAAGGAGAGAACATGCTTGTATTGAATTCCTGCATTCCCTTCTGAAAGAGAGTTATAACCCCGTGCTGGTCATAGGGAAGACTTTAGCCACTACACCAGCTCCTACTAATGATTTGGCAACAGAGCATGTGAAGCAGAGAAAGAGAGGGAGCTCTTTTGTGAAGTGTGTGCGCAGATGGGTACTGTACTTGGAGTCAACAAGTCTGGAATCCCAGCTATCAGAGGAAGTCATTATGACTTTTTCAGGGAAGTCTAACTTTACAGGGTTATGCAGCTAGGCAGAGCAAGTCTAATGTTTGCCTGGAGAACTGAAAGTGTAAAATACTCTCTAAATATTATTATTAGTGTAGCTTTCCTGGACAGGAACATGAAAAAAGCAATCTGAGGACAGAAGGAAGAGATTCAGACTAGAACCCTTGAGAAAGGGGAAGGTGTCTGTACAGAGTGATCAGAAAGCAGAGATGGCTTCATAGGGAAAAAAACGGAGAAATAAAAAATGAGGGCTCAACTACTCTCCACATGGTCTCAGAAGCCTGGAGGCAGGCTTGGGACTGACTGTACAGGTGTGCAGGCTAAAGAGATTATACCCCTTTGGCCCATACCTGAGAAGCATTGTCTGTCCCTGAGCACAAAGCTACTTTGGAAACAGAGTCCAGCTCTTGGAATAATACCCCTTGCACAGGAGAAACCTGTAGAGCTACAGAGATGTCACCATGGCCACGTTCTAGCCCTCTCCCTTCCTACTCCAGCCATGCTTGTCACAGAGCAGAGAACTTTGCCTACGTGCATGAGGCAGAGTAGAGGTCCCTGTGCACCTTTGTGGCATTGCCAAGGGAATGAACACCTGCCACTCCAGCTTAGCAGGAGCCCAGGATCTAATTCTTGTGATTGTCATTTGGGAAAGGACCCTTTAAAGCATTTCACTTAGGAAATGAACCAGTTAGTCTGTAAGGAGCCACCCTATAAAACTCAAAATGAATAGAAGTTGTCCAAGGTCATTTCCACGCTATTTCACTTAAACAAACACCGCAAACTTTAATAGGCTATGAAGAGCCAAGCAAAACATATTTTAAAAATTCCACCTTACACCAAACAGAAGAGAGTTTATGTAACAGCACATTTCCTGGACAGTCTCATAATTAGACTAATAAATGGCATGGCTCTACTGAACCGGTTTCCATTTGTGCAGTGCACCATTATGTCAGCAGGAGTCACTCTGAAAATCTGAATTGTGTATATTTTTGCAGATCTGTGTTAAATAAAGAGGTAAATTGAGTTAATGAGAAGAAGAAGAGGAGGAGGAGGAGGGGGAAGAGGAGGATAATTCAACCTGTTATTTTTATGGCTTTGCCTTAAAAATCCTCATCAGGTGAAGTATCTGTCAGGTGGACTCAGGAATGTGAAAACCTTCTCACATAAGTAACTTATTTCCAGCAGATTATTTTGAACCAAGCGCATGAATAAAACTAAGACTAAGAAACACATGAAAATAGCATACCTGTGTTCCCCCATGAAAGAAAAATCATGTTAAAAACATCCAACTGGTGGAATACATACTTTAGGTCTGTGGATTTTAAAAGACAGGCAAAAAAGGCATAAATTGTTTGTCTCTTTTCCTGCTTGACTGCCTCCAGCATTCCAACTGCTGCATGTCTATTTGTTTGGCCACTTTAGCAGCTTTCCTAGCAGTGGCCAGAGGATGGAAGAGGCCTGACTTCCCTGTACCTGGGGTACAGATAGACTCACCAACCCCTCACCTCTTGCTTTTAATCATATACTTGGCAGTCAGAGAATCTCTACTATTTTTCTCTCCTCAGAGCAATGTATCTCCATTTTTCTTTCCAGAGTTAATGCTACATAGCACCTGCTTTTTTTAATCCTGAACATCACCTTAAAATATAGATTCTGTCAGTTCTCAGTTAATGATGAACCCAGTGTTTAAAAAACAAGAGCCTAAGGAGAGGCCCCTCTTGCCACAACAAGTTCTCTTCCTCTGGAGGGAATGTGGAATGTTTCCTGTGCCTCAGAGAAGGGCATTTGGCCAAAACTGCCAGATCTGTATCTCTTTCTTCAATCAGGATCTAAAAGATGGCAGGCCATACTGTTTCTTGTCAGAAGGGAGCCAGAGGGGGGAAAATGGAGGTTCTTGAGGCACAGGCTGTTCTTCCATGACTACATCAGAGTGGCAGGCTGCATATTAAAGAGGGATTAGTGTGGGGAAACTTCCCAAAGGAGTCTTTTGGAGGCAGCCAGGTATCCAAGGTCCAAGTTCCACAAAAGGAACTGCAAGAAGTGTGTTACCAGGAGGACACATTGTGTGAGTACCTCAGGTAATGGACCTTCAGTATTTTCAAGCCGTATGCATGGGTGACTGGTGCCACCTGAGTCGGGGGGAGGGGGGCACATGCCCCCCCTGTGGCCAGTCAGCAACTGGGGGGGTGTCCCCCCGCAGTTGACCTCGCCGACTGAGGGGGGTGGTCCCTGCCCATCCCATCGCCTAAGCAGGGAGTGCTACCTGTCAGGGGGTACAGGTGCACCCCCATGCACCCCCTACGCATCACCACTGGCCTTATGGATACTAGGCCTGTGCAAAGTGGTTAGTATTCACTTTGGATTCATCCAATTCGGGGGAAAGTGATTCAGTTTGGTGATTCCTCCCATGCAGCATGGGGCAGAGTCCCCCATGCAGCATGGGGCAGCGGGGGGCAGCGGGGATCACCCCCCCCACCCAGCAGCACCTGGTGAGCACCGGGGCTATTTTATAAAGTACTGGGAGCTGAGGCAGGCGGGGGCAGCCATGGGGGGGCAGGGGGGGGCAGCCATGGGGCTGGCCGGGGGTCCCCCCCTTCCCCCAACCCACCTCTGCTGCCCCTAGTACTTACCAGCTGGGAGTCAGCTGCAGCTCCCTGCTACAGCCACCAAGGACTGCCTGAATCATCAAAGCTCTCCAAATCTTTTCTGAAGATTCAGAGAGCTTTGAATCAATTCAAACCTTTAAATTGGTCCCCTGATTTGATTCAGATTCAGAGAGATGGCCACCAAATCAAGCCAAATCTCCTCCAAATCGAATCACCACCCGAAGCTTCGCACAGCCCAAATGGATACCATAATGTAAACATTCTCCTCAGACCCAGGCAAGTTGATTATATAGAGGTCTGTGTTTGTGACTCTTGGGGAAGCATAGAGGCTGGGGAGCAGTTGGGGAAGTGCGGTGGGGTCACCAGCCCCCTGGAGATAAGGTTACCACCTGTCCCTATTTTATCTGAGCAGTCCCGATTTTTTTGCCTTCACTTTTGTGTCCTGTTTGAACTATTAATGACACTATTCTGTCTCTGGTTTCCATTTCAATTGTGGGGTTTTTTTCAGCCACAGGAGTCTCCTATTCAGCTAGATTCTCTGGAACTTCTTAAGCCCCAGTCTGCTGCCTAAATCTTCTCAGCCTAAATTTCCAGGGGGTTCCCTTCACCCCAGTCTCCTTCCTGCCTCATCTGGGTCTTCCCAGCCATTCTGGTTCCACTTAGTTAGGCAGCATCTCTGTCCCCAAGCTGCCACTTCCACTTCTGGCTCCTCTAGAGCTTCTCTGTGCTGTCGCTGCTCCTCCTCCCTTGGCTTCATGGGAGCTTCCTCACTGCTCTCCTGTGAGAGCACCCTGCTAAACCTAAAGACTGCCAGTTCCCTCCTCTGCTCTCCAGGAGGCTTCCCAGCCAGTTGACTACATATAAGTGCACTAAGGGATAGAGAAGTAAAGGATGTTTGCAACACTCCAAAGAAGAAACAAGAAAAGTCCAGTTCTTTCATGGTTGTGTGGCTGTTAGAGCCTATACAGCATGGCTTGCAAAAGGTAATGGCCCAAAATAGCCCCAGTGTACCTCATGCACCTCATTTTTGTTAAAAATGTAGGAACTGGCATTGTGAGAGAGCATATGAACATGCAGACATACTGGTTTTTAGCAAGATTAAAGAATTAAGGCAGCATTTGCACTGAATGTTTCACAATCAAGGATACTTCCAAGGAGACACTAATGCCTTTGCTACTGAAACAGCCTGTGCATGCCAGGCATTTGTGCATTATCAGAGCTACTTGTTGCTTAACTGTGGGCTGAGGCTGACTGCCAAAGTACTTCTGGATTCAAAATTGAGTCAAAACATTAATTATGAAAGAACAAAATCTGAGAGCATTGTGGAAAACATTTTGGCACCCTATTTAGCTGAGCTGCTGCTGGATGATCTCAGGCAGTAAGCCATTTTCCATAGCCACAGAAGCTTCAAATTAGGGCAACATTAAATATTACCTACTGGTTATACAACAATTTTCCCAGTCCAGAGGTGTTGGAGATGCTTGATTTCTTTCAAGGATTCTGAGGAGATAACCCAGGCTATTGGCAACAAACTATGTACTCTTTTATATTACAATGGCTAGAAGGTGGAAAACTTAATATTCTTTGCAACTGACAATGCAACAGTAAATTAAGGGAAAAAATATTCCGTATTTTGCAGCTTGAAAGCATCACAACCTAACTTGCTGCAAACAAACTACAGTGCCCATATACCTCATAACAGGCAAACGTAGTTGTAAGTGGGGCTACGCGAAGCTTTGGTAGCTGATTCGATTTGGAGGAGATTCAGCCTGATTTGGGGACTGAATCTCTGAATCCAAACTGAATTGAGAGACCAATTAAAAGCTCCAAATCAATTCAAAGCATCCAAATTGATTCGGAAAAGCTTCGGAAAAGATTCAGCCACTTTGGAGATTTGGCCATAAACTAAACAAGCAACTGACACAGCTGCCTCCAGCTGGTAAGTCTGTTGGGGTTGGGGGAGGGAGGGACTGGGACTGAGACTGGGACAAACTGCCCAGCCAGGGCAGGGGGGCACATTATTCAGGGAGGGGCTGGGGGGCGCAGGATGCGGGCGCAGCAGTGCTAGGAGTGGAGGCTCTGCCCTTCTGCCACTTGCCCAGCCTGGGCAGCAGGGGTGGGCGGTGGGATGTGGGCATGGCTCGTTCCATGCAGAAGGGGGCAAGCAGCAGCAGGGAATAGCCCCTGCTCCCAGCACTGCCACACCCACAACCCATGCTGACTGGCAAATGGCAGCAGGGCAGAGCCCACACTCCCAGCGCTCATGCAGGTGCAGTAGCGCTGGGAGTGGGGGCTATATTTTGCTGCTGCCTGGAGCAAACTGCACCTGCATCACACCTGCCCCATGCCAGCTGGACTGGGAAGGGGATGGGGCTGGGCAGGGAAGCCATGAAGGCTTCAGGGCAGAGGCAGGGACAGCTGGGGGAGCCATGGGAGAAGCCCCCATGGCTGCCCTGCCCAACCCCAGCCTCCCGGCACTTAAATTTAAAAAAAAGCCCCACACTCGCTGGCTGCGGCAGGGGCTGTGGGGGCTGTGGGGCCACATGGCAGAGCCCCCCCATGCAGCCCCCACTCCCTGATCTCTGCCCCCCACCCAGGCCTGCCCCTGATGGACCCACCTCCCTAGCCCCAGCATCCCAGAACTTTAAAAAAAAAGGCCCTGCACTCACTGGCTCTGGCAGCAGCAATCAGGGCTTCTGAAGGCTTGTGGCAGAGCCCTGACCCCATGCAGCATGGGGCAGTGGGGGACAGTGGGGATTGCTCCGACCCACTTGGCACCCACACGGCAGCTGTCACATCGCACAGGTGCAGTGCGGCTCAGCATGGTGCTGCATGATGTCTGGGAGCTGGTGTGGCTCCACCTGTCAGCTGGAGCCCAGCACTGTGCAGCCCCAGCAGCCTCAGCTTCCAGACAGCATACGACACCCTGCTGAGCCGCACTGCACCTGCACCATGGGGCAGAAGCCATGCGGGTGCCAGGTGGTGGGGGTGATCCCTGCTGCCCTCCTCTGCCCTGCACTGTGCGGGGGACTCTGCCACGAGCCCTCAGAGGACCTGATCCCTGCTGCTACAGCCGGTGAGTGCTGGGCTTTTCTTTTTTTTAAAGTACCAGGAGACTGGGGATGGGTGGAGGATGGGCCCGGGCAGGTCAGCCATGGGGGTTTCTCCCACAGCTCCCCCCACCCAGAGAGAGGTAGGCACAGCCAGAGGAGCCATGGGAGAATCTACATCTGCCCAGCTGTGCCTGCCTCTCCCCAGCCAATCTGAATCTCTGAATTAGTGGTGAATCAGCGCTGAATCTCTGATTCTGATTCTGATTCAGCCAAATCGAATTAGGAAAGTCAACTTAAGGGTGCAGACAGAAGTGACAATTTTCCTCAATCTAGCTACAGAAAGCAGTTTATAGCTATGAGCAAAAGCAAGTGCATAGCTGCAGACAGCTTCAATAATGGCTGACCTGGTGAAAATCTAACCCCTCATTGCTCTACCAGATAAAGACATTTCAAAATGTAGTATCTTTTGTAACTTGTGTCTGCAGAGCTCCCAACCTGACACTGTTTTCAGAATGGGAGGGGGGAAAGGGAGTGGAGGGAATTCAGTCTGGGGGCTTTTCAGCAGGTGGGGCGGGTGTACTGGAGGGTTGGGCAGGTGAATTGGAGCCCCCCAGGTCGGGGGAGGGCTCAAATTCACCCATACCACCCTTCAACACCAACTAGGGAGCCCTGAGACTGAGGTCTGTCTGCTGCCTTCCCCACTCCCATTCTGAAAACAGCAGTACTGCAGGGAGCCCGGGCTGTTGCTACTGGAACCTGGCTGCAGGCTCCCAGCTGGCAGCTAGATTTCCCTCCCCCCTTGGGTATTATCTTGAATTGCATTAGTTAAGTCGACTTCGCTCACAAGATGGCTGCAACCACGTCAAGGAGCTGTACATGTGTATGCTCCGATATGGCTTAACTTAAGTCAACTTAGTTAAGTCACCTTATTATAAGTCCGCTTAGTATGTGTGATATGGGACCTCATCAGTGACAAAGTATCTGAGCTGACAAGTTACAAATACTGTGTCCTGAATGCTGTCCATAACTTGTATACTCCTACATGAAGAACTGCCAACTTGAAGAACAGGATGTCATACAACTTCCTTAGTTTCACAGTGAACCATAATTTAAAGAAGTTGCCTGCCACTCTTCACACATCACTTAAAGCAAAGGCATTGAAGGTGTCTTAGAGAGGCACTAATTATTTGGAAAATAACTCCCCTTGGATCCAAGTCCTTTGGAACATATTTCTGTGCTTAGTCTTCATGCTGTGTTTACATTTGAGGACCTGATGGACTACATCGGTGGTTGTCAACCGGGGGTACTCATACCTCTAGGGGCACTTAAAAAGGTCCTAGGTGGTACACAGACCAAATGTGGCTGAAAAATGCCACGTGCATGTGCACAGCTGCAGCGCAGCAAGCAGGCAGCCAAGAGAGCAGCTGAGTCTGGCTGGTAAGTATGTTGTGAAGGAATGGGCCAGGGGAGGGAGGAGTGGGCAGATTGAGGCCCCAACAGTGGGGGAGGGAGTGGGGCTGGGGAAGGGGCACCAGAATGAGCCATGCGGGGGGTGACTCCCACCACTGCATGCACTCCAAGAGGGCATGGGAGGCATGTGTCCCCAGATCTGCATGGGGCAGGGCAGGATGCCACTGTGAGCTGGGGCCAGGGCTGCGCTGGGCTCTTCCCAGCAGGGGCTTGGCCGGACTGTGCTGGGGGCAGGTGGCAGCAGCACTGGAAGGGGGTTATCAGGGGGGCTATAGTAAATTCTGGGGTGGCTGCAGCCCCTCCCATAGCCCCCTCCCAGCACTGCTGTCACCTGCCCAGAGCAAAACCCAGCCTAGCTCCTACTGAGAAGAGCCCAGCGCAGCCCTGGCCCCAGCCCACAGTGGCATCCTGCCCTGCACACAGATCCAGGGGCACACACTCATGCCCTCCCTCCACATGTTTCTGACACTGGTGTGCAACAGTGGGAGCCAGAATGGAGCCGCGGTTCATCCAGGGGATGAGGGGAGGGGTTGGTAGCTCCCACTGCTGCATGCACCCTGGGAAGGCAGGGGGGCATGTGCCTCTGGATCTGTGCAGGGCAAGGCAGGGTGGGATGCTGCAGCTGGCTGGAGCTGGAGCAGTGCTGGACTCTTCCTGGCAGGGGTTGGGCCAGGCTGCACTTGGGGCAGGTGGCAGTAGTGCTGAGAGGGACCTACGGGAGGGCTGCAGCCACTCCTGAATTCACTGTAGCCCTCCCATAGCCCCTTCCCACTTCATCAAACTCCTAGGTACAGAAACTCATGGACTCAATATAGACATTGGAATTCTGACACACTGCGACCTGCAGGACATCTGACTCCCCAGGTACCTCTCTACTTTTATCAGTGCTGCTACATCCCCCGTCCCCACCCTCCACCCCAGCCTGCCCCTCACCCCCTGACACCTCTATTTCCATTTTCATTGCCTGCATTGCATGCCAGCCTCTGGATTCTTTACTATGCCTTCCATGCAGGCACAGCACACACACCAACTGCAGGTGCTTCCTCAGCCTGACAAAGGGTTTTTCAAACTGAAAGCTTGCTAAGATATATTTCTCCAACTATTCAACTGGTCTACTAAAAGATATCAGATAGACCCAAAGAACTTTGTCTGCCAGTGCCATGTACTTAGACCAACACAGCTATAACCTACACCCCTAGCACCTGTCCCTGGTCGGCTGACCGGAAGGAGGCAGGAGCCTGGGCATATCTAAGCCCCAGGGCTGGGGCTGGCAGGGAGAGCTCTCTGGCAGCTGCTGAAGAAGAAGCTCCTGCAGGAAAGGAAAGAAGGGCTCTAGTCTGTGACAGTTTGGCTGCCTGAGATGCTGCTGGTGCTACTGTTCTGCTTACTAAGTTATTACCTGTTGTTACTTAAAGTGGTGGACCTGTATGAGGCTGTAGGGGAGGAGGAGAACTCATTGGAGCACACTACCATGTCATGCAGAGGCCCCAGCACCAATGAGGGTGCACCTTTACACAAACACATGCGTGCACGTGCGCGCACGCGCGCACACACTCACACACACACACACACAGTCATACATGTCACAAGTTTTGCTTGTCAGCATCTTGAGGTGCAGTTTCCCAGAAACCCTTGCATCTATCTCATTGAAACCTGGCAGGCTTCATGGCCACAGAAGGGGCTACTATGCCTGCAATTTTCACCCCATTGTGCCTTAACACACACACGTGTGCTCACGTCA
>NW_005842125.1:1349794-1352923 GCF_000455745.1 Alligator sinensis | reverse complement strand
CTTTCCTGCCTATGCAGGGGGTCAGACTCGATGATCTATTGAGGTCCCTTCCGACCCTAACATCTATGAATCTATGTGACATGAGTTCTACTTGTCAGCAGCTTGAAGTGCAGTTTCCCAGAAACTCCTGCACCTATCGCCTTGAAACTTGTCAGGCTTCGTGCCCTCAGAAGGGGCTACCCTTCCTGCTGTGCCAAAAAATGACAAAGTTATAGGCAGTTTCATGATTCCCCATTATAGCCTATGTGCAAAACACCCAAACAGCATTGAAACAGCGAAACAGTTTCAATGAAATGAAACAGTGCTTTGAAACGAAATGAAACGCAAAACAAAACACTGTGCCATCAAAATGGTGAAACAGAAGGCGAAACGAAACAGTGCTGTTTCGCACAGCCCTACTTCAGAGCTACAGCTGTCTTTTACTATCTGCAGCACCCAGCAGAGTAGGGATATGTGTGATGAGTCATGCTCCATTCAGGGGTGAGTCATTCCTCAGCCAGTGAGCCATTGGCTGCTGGGCTGGCAGGAAGCTGGCTTCGCCTCAAACAGCCTTAAAAGCAACAGGCAGGCAGGTACTAGGAAGGTGTCTGCATAATGAATCTCCCATACAGCTAGAAGATTGGCTTGATCCCAACACCCTGCATGCACTCCAGTCCCTGTTTATGGTGTCTGTAGTATCTGGCTTCTGACCTGGGGCTTGCTTCTGATTCATGATTCTCGGATCTCTGACCCTCGCCTGACCTGTAGTTTCCTGTCTCTAGCTTCTTGACCCTGACCTGTTCCTGGCCACAGCTTTGGCTTTGGTACTCTGGCTTGGCCACTGGTTCCAGCCCCCTGGCTGTTTCCCTGTCCTGGCTCTGGGCTCTAGAATCATGTTTCTGACACTGGGCCTTACTGCTACACCTGACTGACCATGACCTGGCCATGACAATCCTGATCTCAACCAGTATGCATGGGCATTGAGGTGATATAAATAATTCTTCCTGTAAAAACTATCCTTTCCTTCCAGTGAGTTTTCCAAACACCTTGTAGCAGGAGCTGAGTAGTACCAGGGAAAAAGATGCACCAACCATCACTTCAGTTTCCAGTGCAAGTAGAGTTTTCCCATAGACATTGTGACAGTCTTGTAACATCCCCACTCAACTCACGTTTTGCTTCCAGGTTTGGCTAAACATGAAGCTGTGACCAGCATGCTTAGATCTCTACTTGTGGTTACTTCATGAGGTATAGGAGCCTATGCAGATTTCTCTAGAGGTAGAATAGTTTCCAGCTGACATTTTATACTGGCCAAAAACATTAAGGATCAGAATCTGATTCTCTGAATGGGAAATTTTCATCACAACAGATTCTCAGTTTCTGGGATGTGTGGAGCAGTTAGGGCAAGCTTCCTACTCTGGCAATATTTCCAAAGTACTATGGCCAAAATGAACTGATTTTCCCCTTGTTTGCTGAGATGAGATACCACAACACTTCTTCCTCACAGATCCAGCACACGAGTGCCTTACAACATCTGTTAACAGCTTGGAGCTCTTTGGATTAGAAGTCTCTATGCACATAGAGCTTTTCTGACAAAGCCAGTAGCCCATGCATCTCCTGGTAACCAAAACAAAGTACCAATTAGCCTAGTTTGGAGGCATCAAAACTAGAATCTGCATTCCATTTTGGATTAGCTAGTACAGTTATGCTGACAAAACACCAAAGACCTGATCAGTGAGATTGGCCCACCATGAGTTAAAGTGGCAGAATTGGGCCAAAAGTCATTATCTGTGCTACAACTTGCCAGAAGGCTGAGAGGGGACCTAGTGGCAGCGTACAAATTTGTAACGGGAAAGCAACATGAAGTAGGAGATGATCTGTTTAACAGGGCACCCCCTGGAACAACAAGGAACAATGGCCATAAGCTACTGCAAAGAAGGTTTAGACTGGACATTAGAAAAAAGTTCTTCACAGTTAGGGTTGCCAGGATCTGGAATGGGTTTCCAAGGGAGGTGGTGCTTGCCCCATCCTTGGGGGTCTTCAAGAAGAGACTAGACAAGCACCTGGCTGGGCTCACATGACCCCAGGTTTGGTGACCCTTTTTCTTGCCTGCCAGGGGCAGCTGGTCAGACTAGATGGCCCACTGAGGTCCCTTCTGACCCTGGAATCTATGAATCTATGAACAAGTAATCTTCTATGGAAGTCATAGTTTCATAGTTGGTAGGGTCGGAAGGGACCTGAGCAGATCATCAAGTCCGACCCCCTGCCATGGCAGAAAAGAGTACTGGGGTCAAATGACTCCGGACAGGTGTTCATCCAGCCTTCTCTTAAAGACCCCCAGGGTAGGAGCCAGCACCACTTCTCTTGGAAGTTGGTTCCAGATCCTAGCCGCCCTGACTGTGAAGTAGTGCCTCCTGATGTCTAGTCTGAATCTACCCTCTGCCAGCTTCTGACCATTATTTCTAGTCACTCCTGGTAGTGCTCGGGGGAACAGGGAATACCCCAATGCCTGCTGGTCCCCCCTGGCTAGTGTGTAAATGGCCACTAGATCCCCCCTCAGCCTTCTCTTGTGGAGGCTGAACAGGTTCAGGTCCCGTAGCCTCTCCTCATAGGGCCTACCCTGCTGCCCCCTGATCATGTGGGTGGCCCTCCTCTGGACCCTCTCCATGTTGTCCACATCCCTCCTGAAGTGCGGCGCCCAGAACTGGATGCACTACTCCAACTGCAGCCTGACCAGTGCCATGTAGAGGAGGAGGATCACCTCCTTGCACCTGCTTGAGATACATCTGTGGATGCATGACAAGGTGCGGTTGGCCTTCCTGACTGCATCCCCACATTGGCGGCCCATGTTCATTTTGGCATCACTAATGACTCCTGTCAGGACCAAAGGTCGGTCTAAGGCTATGGCCTTTAGCCCGGACCGTCAGGTGGGGTTTTTCCACGACGGAGTAGAGTTAGGCACGGAAGCGTATTGGTTTTACAAAGAAAGCTTTACTTACACTGCCGATGGTCACAGTGCAGGGAGGAAACTTGCTTGAGTTGCAGTTGCACACAAACAAACACAAGTGAGATCTCTTCCGAACCGCACCGAACCGAGATGAGTCATCGATATACGACTCCACGAGCGCTTCACACGGGGGATACGTCAAATTT
>NW_005842125.1:1344294-1349632 GCF_000455745.1 Alligator sinensis | reverse complement strand
AATCATTGGGTTATGACATGCCCCCTTGCCGATGGCACAGCCGGAATTTTAAACCACATGCGCATCGTTGGAGTCATTACGAGCTCTCTCAGCTGGTTCATAAGCCAAACGATTAAACACAAATTCAGACAACATAATAAGTTCGTCCTCTAAGGACCGAATCAAATAATAGCCGGCACTAACACACAGACACATAATTATATTCATAACAAGAAATTCAACTATCAGGACTTCAGTAGGCGTCATGGCGAAGTCACAAGTCAAGTCCTCGCTTATTTAATGATGTTCTCCGTCTCTCTCTTGGGACTTCCCTCCACCCCGCACTTTGAGTCCTGGACCTGTAAAAGAAAATCCTCAAAACGATAAATTAACCTATATTACAATATTTACATGGAACTGCACGCGATAGGGCAGTCAGCAAGATTTATCACCGCTCCCCGCTTTTTATAGCACACAATACAGGTGCTCGGGCATGGCCCCGCTCTGGACGATCTTTCTCCTGCATGCTTGTGGATACAACCGACGCGGAAGTGGATGGCAAACACCGCGGGATTCTATCCACGCTCAGCAAGACGAAAACGTCGATGACAACGTCGAGGAGTCGTCGTCTAGCTTGTCTGGATACTGAAAACCCAGTTCATAAGCCAGTTGCCATTGGCCTGCATCTCTCAGGACTCAGAGCTGTCGTTTGGTGAGCCCAGAATGGTTTATGAGGAACACAAACCTGATTTGCTCTTCGAGCGTTCTCTGCGGCAACGGTTGATAATCAGATTCGCTATGGCTTGCGCCCTGAGCTTTGACCAGGTATATAGTAGATCGATGCTCCCAGTCGCTGGGTGTTTTCGACTTCATGAGGATGCACAATCGCGAAAGCTGACGCAAAAGGTTGCTTGCAGGTTGACCAACCATTGGGTTGAAGAAAACTCGGAGGACGATGTTCTTTCCTCCACAGACCTCAACACAGGCTCTTACGCTGTCCAGCTTTATTGGTAGCGTTCTAGGATTTCGCAGATAGCGGTGAGGCCACGGCCCTCTCTGTTGGGATGGTGTTAGTCCCAGTACACATGCTCTGGGGTTCCAGGAGTAGTATGAGATCCCGACCATGGCCAGCAAAAGTTGCTCCGCGCTGGCTTTTTCCGGCCGGCCGTCATGCCATACGTGAGATTCCTAACCGACTTGTCCTGCGGCAAGCGCTGGAAGCAGAATGGGCCAATGAGTGTTGAACGTCACTGTATTGACGTTGATGGCATGCCCTCTGCTCCACGAGGCCCGCCGGATTAGGAAGCTTGCTTCTTCTAGGTCCAACAAATCGGACCCAAATTCCACAACTAGGCGTCCCATCCATACAGCTAGGGTCTCCTCAGGCCTGATCTTTGACTCCTCGTACAGTTCCTGCAACTCAGTTCAAGTACGAGCACGATAGGTGGTAGTACAAGCTGCACTCGATGGATCAGTTGCCTGGCAGGTCGGTGTCACAGGGCGAACTGCTGCTAGAGCCATTATTGATTCTGGTAGGAGGGGCGGATGCTCTCCTCCACTCAATGCCCCCTCCCCGTGGCAAGAAGGCGGGGCCGCTGGAGGTGACGTCACTTCAATGGGCTGGACCGTTGGACGGATTCTCGCTCATCTTTATGTCAAGGAGCACTACACATCCTCTGCCAGCAGTATGGGGTCAGGGGAAGGGCGAGCTGAAGTGCTCTGGGTCAAGATCCAGGGGGGGCAAGGCGAGAGGGATTTGACGGTGGGGGTCTATTACAGACCCCCCAATCAGGAGGAGGAGCTGGACAGGGAATTTTCAGGCCAGCTTGCGGAGACACTAAAAGCAAGGGATGTAGTTGTCATGGGCGATTTTAATTACCCGGACATCTGCTGGGAGGAGCAGTCAGCCGGGACGGACCGCTCCAGGAGGTTCTTGGCCGAGTTGCAGGACCTCCACTTGATTCAGGAGGTGCACAGTCCCACCAGAGGAGATGCTCTGCTGGACCTGGTCCTGGCCGCAGGCGACGACCTGGTAAGAGGCCTCCAGGTTCTTGACCACCTGGGCAATAGTGATCATCGCGTGCTGGAATTCACCATCCAGCGTAGAGTGTCAAGGGCCCGCAGCAAGGTGGTGGCCCTAGACTTCAGGAGGGCCAACTTCAGTGAGATGAGGAGATTAGTGGGAGAGGAACTGGGGTCCTTGAGGGCAGAGGAACTCAGCGTCCAAGAGGAGTGGTCGTTCCTTAAGGAAACGATACTCGGGGCCCAAGGGGTGTCCATCCCGACAAGAAGCAAGGCGGGCAGGAGTGTCCAAAAGCCCCCCTGGCTCACCAAGGGTGTCCGGGAATGCCTGCTTGCCAAAAGGGTGGCGTACGCCCGGTGGAAGGGGGGTGTAATCTCCAAAGAGGAGTATACCTCCTCTGCTCGGGCCTGCAGGCGGGCTGTTAGGAAGGCCAAGGCGGATATAGAGCTCGGATTAGCGTCCAGGATTAAGGATAACAAAAAGTCCTTTTTCAAATATATTGGGAGGATGAAGAAGGCGCCGGGTAATGTGGGGCCCCTGCAGGATATGCGGGGCAATCTGGTGGTTGCGTCAGAGGATAAAGCGGACCTCTTTAACCAATTCTTCACCTCCGTTTTCTTGTGCAGGGACCGGGACTTCCCTGCTGTGATAGAAGCCGGACGCGAGGGGATCGCCTTCAGACCTCAGGTTGGGGAGGACCGGGTTAGAGAGCTTCTGGAGGGGCTGGACGCGTTCAAGTCAGCGGGTCCGGATGCTCTCCACCCCAGGGTGCTGAGGGAGCTAGCTGGGGTTATTGCAGGGCCCCTGGCACGGCTCTACGAGCGATCGTGGTGCTTGGGCCAGGTGCCAGACGATTGGAAGGTAGCTAATGTGGTCCCCATCTTCAAAAAAGGGAAAAGGGAGGACCCGGGCAATTATAGGCCCGTCAGTCTTACCTCAATCCTGGGGAAACTCTTTGAGAAGATCATCAAGGAGCACATTTGTGATGGGCCGGCATCAGAAATGATGCTCAGGGGCAATCAGCATGGATTTATTAGGGGGAGATCATGTCAGACCAACCTGATTGCCTTTTATGATCAGGTCACAAAGGCCATGGACGCAGGTGTCGCGGTGGATGTAGTCTTTCTGGACTTCAGCAAGGCCTTTGACACCGTCTCTCACCCCATCCTAATTAATAAACTAGGCGACTGTGGCATAGATGCCTACACAGTCAGATGGATTGCAGATTGGCTGAAGGGTCGCACTCAGAGGGTGGTGGTGGATGGATCATACTCGACTTGGGGGGAGGTGGGTAGTGGAGTCCCCCAGGGCTCGGTCCTGGGGCCTGCGCTGTTCAATTTCTTCATCAGCGATCTTGATGTTGGGGTGGAAAGCAACCTGTTTAAATTCGCTGATGACACCAAAATTTGGGGGGAGGTGAGCACGCTAGCAGGGAGAGAGAGATTGCAGAAGGATCTGGATAGGTTACAGGGGTGGGCAAACAGGAACAGGATGTGTTTCAATACGGACAAGTGCAGGGTGCTGCACTTGGGTAGTAGGAACCAGCAGCACACTTATACGATGGGGAACTCCCTACTTGAGAGCACGGAGGCGGAAAGGGATCTTGGTGTCATTATTGACTCCAAGATGAACATGGGCCGACAATGCGAGGTCATGGTTGGCAGGGCTAACCGGACCTTGTCGTGCATCCACAGGTGCATCTCGAGTAGAGCCAGGGAGGTGATCCTCCCCCTCTATGCGACGCTGGTCAGGCTGCAGCTGGAGTATTGTGTCCAGTTCTGTGCGCCCCATTTCAGGAGGGATGTGGACAACATGGAGAGGGTCCAGAGGAGGGCCACCCACATGATCCAGGGACAACAGGGCAGACCCTACAGTGAGAGACTGCGGGACCTGAACCTGTTCAGCCTCCACAAGAGAAGGCTGAGGGGGGACCTGGTGACCGTCTATAAACTCACTAGGGGGAACCAGAAGGGTTTGGGGGAGACGCTGTTTCCCCTAGCCCCCGCTGGCATAACAAGGAGTAATGGGCACAAGTTGATGGAGAGGAGGTACAGATTGGACATCCGAAAAAACTACTTCACAGTTAGGGCGGCTAGGAGCTGGAACCAACTTCCAAGGGAGGTGGTGCTGGCCCCTACCCTGGGGGTCTTTAAGAAGAGGCTGGATACCTACCTGGCTGGACTCATTTGAGTCCCGTTTTTTGTTTAGGGTTCTTTTGTTGTTCTCCCGCCCTGGCGGGGGGTCGGGCTAGAAGATCTATTAGGTCCCTTCCGATCTTAAAACTATGAACTATGAAACTATGAAACTATCTCTCCCAAGGCTCCATTCACACTGGCACCATCACAAATAAGGCTTGGGAGACTCTAGAGAAAGGCATCACCTCAGTCCCTCCTGAGGCTGAGAACATGCAGCCGAGTCAGGCTTGGAAGGTGGGGTAGCTCAGCACAAGCCATGGCTCCCAGGAAGGGAAAGGCTGCGGGCTCCATACTACAGAGGAACGACTTGGAGATCCCTGGCTCAGCCGTGACAGCTGGGGCCAGAGCCATCCAGGGGCATGGGACAGAGGGGTGCTTCCCCAGGGAGAATCAGGCAGACAGGGTGGCCCCACAGCCCCGGGCACTCATGCTGGTCCCATGCTAGCCAGGCCCTGAGCATCCAGCTGGCATGGGGCTGATCCAGGCTTGGGTGATAGGAAGGGGGTGATTCTCACAGACTTGGCCAAAGCAAGGAGCTTGGAGTGGCTCCTCTGTAGCATGGAGCCCACAGCCTTCCCCTCCCTGGGAGCTGGGGCTTGTCCACTAGGTCAAGCTACCCCTCCCCACCCAGCCTGGCCTGGCTCCATGCACTCAGCCGTAGGAGGGTCTGAGATGAAGCCTCTCTCCACTGACTCTTGAGCCCTGTCTGTAATAGTGCTGGTGCACTCGGTGCCTCAGGAGAGACACACGGGGCTGGCAGGTCCCCGCACAGCACAGCACCCCCAGACACGCTGTCCTCCTTTCCTCTCCTCTTAGACTAATCTAATACATGGTAAGTGCCACGCATGTGTAGAAATTAAATTAGTTTAATGTGCAGTAAAGTGTCTTGTGTAGATGTGCCCATTGAGGTTCAGCACAACTCATAACAATATATTTATTATTTATATTTAATTTTTATTCATAGATTCATAGATGTTAGGGTCGGAAGGGAGCTCAATAGATCATCAAGTCCGACCCCCTGCATAGGCAGGAAAGAGGGCTGGGCTTAGATGACCCCAGCTAGACGCCTATCTAACCTCCTCTTGAAGACCCCCGGGGTAGGGGAGAGCACCACCTCCCTTGGGAGCCCGTTCCAGACCTT
>NW_005842125.1:1324162-1343930 GCF_000455745.1 Alligator sinensis | reverse complement strand
TTCATCTTGGAGTCCACTAGGACTCCAAGATCCCTTTCCGCTTCCGTGCCACCAAGCCGGTCATTTCCTAGGCAGTAGGTATGCTGGACATTTTTCCTCCCTAGGTGCAGTACTTTGCATTTCTCCTTGTTGAATTGCATTCTGTTGTTTTCTGCCCATTTGTCGAACCTGTCCAGGTCTGCTTGTAGTTGTTCCCTGCCCTCTGGTGTGTCCACTTCTTCCCACAGTTTTGTGTCATCCGCAAACTTGGACAGAGTACACTTCACTCCCTCGTCCAAGTCGCTGATGAAGACATTGAAGAGTATCGGTCCAAGGACCGAGCCCTGCAGGACTCCACTGCCCACACCCTTCCAGGTTGATACTGACCCATCCACTATGACTCTCTGGGTACGACCCTCTAGCCAATTCGCCACCCACCGGACTGTGTAGTCATCCAAGTCACAGCCTCTTAACTTGTTCACCAGTATGGGGTGGGATACCGTATCGAAGGCCTTCCTGAAGTCTAAGTAAATGACGTCAACCCCTACTCCTGCGTCCAGGCGTTTTGTAACCTGGTCATAAAAAGAGACTAGGTTAGTCAGGCATGATCTACCTGCTACGAACCCATGCTGGTTTCCCCTCAGCATAATTTTTCCTGCCGGGCTCTCGCAAATGTGAGCCTTGATAATTTTTTCAAAGACTTTGCCTAGGATGGAGGTGAGACTGACTGGCCTTATTATTAGTGTGTGTACAATGGTAGTTCCAACAGGCCTCTTCAGGACCAAGAGCCTATAAGGAGAGAAAAACCATGGTCTCTCTCTCTCTGCTTACCAACTGCGCCCTCGGTCCTGCAAGCTGTTTCATGTGGGTACATGTTGCACTTTCACACAGTCTCAGATTGGTTTTCAGAAGCCCAGACCAATACAAGGCACAAGAACTGAGAGAAATGAAGAGTGGGAGAAGAGGAGGAGGTAGAGGAAAGCCCAGTATAGCTTTCATAGGGTAGGAAAGAAGTTACAGGTCCCACAGCATAAGCCTCCTCTGCCTGTCTCTTAAGGTGGCAATAAAAAAAAAATGATGGGCCCTGGATTGGTTTCTGCACCTTACTTTTATTATTTTTTATAGTTGTTATTTTTTAATTCCTAAATATGTCTATTTTTAAAAAGAGCACTTTCCCTCTTTGGGCTTGTCTACATGACACAATTTACTGTACAGTACACTAATCTACTGTGCAGTAAAGCATCACTATGTAAATGTGTGCAGGAGCTACTGTGCAGTAAATTAGTCTACAGTGTGTTTTTTCTACTACCTGTAAATACAGGTAGTAGATTTACTGCACAGTAGCTACTGTGCAGTAGTGCACGGTTATGTAGCCCGAGAGCAAATTGCTCCCAGTCAGCACAGGCAACAGGGGGCAGGAGAACAATCCCCTCCCCCAGGAACTTCCTGATGCCAGGGCCAGCTCTGATCTCTCAGCCTGGGTGGGGACAATGTCCCCTTGTGCCTGCAGCTCCCAGCTCCAAACTGCAGCAGGCAGCTGCCAGGGGAGGGGGCAATGTCCCACCCCCAGCTCCAATCTTGAAGCCAGGCACATTTCAACAGGTACCTGGGCCAGATCCACATGCTTGTGGAGCGCACCTTTGGCTGCCTGAAGGGACAATGGTTTACCCTCACTGCCGGCCTTGAGGTCACATAGGCCAACATCCCCTGAGGTCATCATCACAGCCTATGTGCTGCATAACATCTGCAAGGCCTGGGGGGAGCTCTTCTATGAGGCATGGGCAGAGGAGGCACAGCAGGAGGAGGACGCCTGGCAGCAGGAGTGCTAGCTGCTGCGGCTGCAACAGCAATGGCCACCCTTCCCACCAAGCCACCAGGAAAGCTGCACACCCAGCAGTGGGGGCATGGGCACCCATCTGTGAGAGGTGCTGGTGAACTACCTTCTCCTGCACCCGCCACTATAGGCCACCTGGCTGGCCAGCCATGGACCCCAGGCCCACTGTGCACATCATGCTCATTGTGGACAGTTTTCTGCAAAGCACTTTATTTCTCTCCACAAACACAGACCGCATCCCACCTTCCCTCCCAAACACCAGACTCCCTCCCTCCCCAAACAGACCCCACAACCAGTAAAGCACCCTTTTCCCCATGCAAACTATGTACACTGTGCTCGGTGTGCCCTCTCGGGGTGGGGGACAGTGGGGTGGAGGTGCCTACAGAGCAGAGCCCAGGGCCAGGGGCCCAGAATCCTGGCCTCTGACCACACCACTGTGGGTGTGCATGCTGCAGTGAGGCCAGCAGGGGGTAAGGGCAGCTGCTGCTCTACCGGCACAGCCAGATCCCCCTCCTGCAGCCAGCAGCCAGGGCCAGCAGGGCCTGTGCACGGTGCTGGTCCCGCTGCACCCAGCTCCTGCTTCGGGGCCACACAGAGCCAGAGCAAGCAATGCAGGTGGGCCCAGGTAGGAAGGCTGGGTGGCAGGGGACCCAGGGAAGGTGTTGAAGCAGGGGGCCCTGGCTGCTGGAGATGCCACTGCACCTCAGCCCAAGCCCACTGTGGGGCTTGCTGCTGGGTGGTGGGTAGCTACCAGGTAGGGTGACCACCTGTCCTTAATTGGGTGGAACAGTCCTGCAATGGGAACCTCAAGTCCCAGTCCCAGGCTGCATGACTCCGGGACAGCATGTGTCCCAGATTTCCAGCATCATTTCAAATTCCTGGACCTACCCATGCAAACAAGAATCATCCCTGTGCTGAAAATCCAAAGAGGAGATGAGGCATCTGTAGCATTCAGTGGGAAGGAGAAGAGAGGTCATCACTCTACCCCCCTGCATGTGGGTAACCTAACCTAGTGTACCTTGAAGCACACTAGGAGTGCCATGTTTCCACTGCACTTTCACACAAGGATAACTGCATGGGTTGTTCTTCACCAATAAATGGTGCATTTTGCACCTGGGATGCTAGAGCCTATCTGTGCCATGAAGAACATGCTTTTATCTCCTTGCCAGTGGCCATCCCTGAAGCTTCAGTTCAAGGCTCATCACTATGCCACTGTAGGAAGGTTTCAAAGCAGCCAGAGCGGCATGTTTCCTATTAGGTATATTGAATGATAGCAAAAGTCAGACAACAATGTTGAAAATAAAAATAGCTTTTAGTGATTTTGGAAAGAAAGTAAAAGAGTCAGGGAGTTTCAATTTACAATGGAATTCTGTCACCATCAGTATAAACTGAAAGATAAATCAGAACTACAGAAAAATATTCCTTGGAAACATCTTAATTAAGGAGCGGAAGATGCCATTTCCTTCTAATAATCAACAGGTTTAGGTTTTAAAATCATACAAAGGGTGACTGGTTCTAGCTTGGATGGCAATAGACACTGCACTGATAAGAATAATTTACCTTTTCTTTACTTTTGCCATTGGGGTTCAGGAAAATGCAACTATAACGACTACCTACAGAGCTCTTATTTTTGAATGCCAATGGCTGTCTTTTGAAGTCTCTTTTTTTGAGTCACTTTAAGATACCAGCTAAATAACCAGGGAATCTTTGGCTTCTTCAATAATTGTGCTTCAATGTAGGGAGGGAAAAATGATTAATTAAAGAAATAAAAGAAATATTTATTTTTTCCTGGGTGTGGTGTTTTCTGTGAAAGGAAATTAACTGACAAGTTCCAATCTGTGCACTTATGCCAGACTTGCACACAGAGAGAGCCTTTCCCAGGCAGTCTCAGCCCTCCTTTCCTATGCCCTAGTTTGCAAAGCTCTGCAGAGATCTGCTTGTGTTCTCTTCCCCAGTTGGTATACACAGATGTTTTTATTCCTTGTTTTAGTAATAGGAATATTATCTACTTTTTTTCAAATGCAAATGCACCATAGTGAAGTGCAAAAATCTAGAACTCTTGGTTCGGAAATGATACCTTTTATTAGACCAACTAGGAAATCACAGAAAAAAAGTCTCTCTTTCTGCAGGCTTTTGTGCTCAAATGCCCTTCATCAGGCCCTGGAAAAATTAAAGATGGTAAAAAGTCCCCATAGGTAGGAAAAAAACTTCATTCTTGCACAGAGGGAGCTGGAGATGAAAATCTGTCCCTCTGGGTCCAGGAGAGTGTCTTTGTGAGTTGTTCTGAGTTGCTCTTTGTTGTGTAGATCAGGTAGGATTCCTTCCCTGGAGGTGTCTTTGCAGAACAACAAGAAATATTTCTAACCTTCCTGCTTGCCATCTGACACCTCCAGGGAAGGAATTACACCTTACAACCTGGATACCTGACACATGGAAGATACCAAATTTTAGCCAATATTTTTAATGAAATCTTTATCATTTCCCAAGCAGGAAGCAACTTTGACTACCTGAAACCTGAGATACTGCTCCTGCCTTTGTTTAAGGTAATTTGCATAATCACAGCCTCACAGGAGAGTTAAGAGACTCCCTCCCCAAAAAGGGAGAGAAGCTCAGGGCAGTGAGGCATTAATGCTCTGCCTGGCCACAAAGTCGTTTGAGTTTATTTTATCAGTTTAGTCACCATTCTTTTATGTTCCTACATTAACACAAAGAGGGGATGGACCCCTAAGAATCCAAGCCACAGCCTAACACATCCCAACAAACGGCAGTAACACCTGAGTAGAAAGTGGTGGGGGGTAGGGAACAAGGATCCACACAGAGACACACCACTACAGTCACACCCAGCCCTGTCTCGTTGCTGCTGCAGCAGGCTTTTTCCACCATGCTTCTGGCTGCGGGAAAAGGGTTTCTACCCCTTGTTTGTCGTCCCCCTGGGACACAATCCCCCCCCCCCGGGGCTTGTTTGAGTGAGTATCTGGTTTCCTACCTGTGTATGTCTGGTTTGTTGTGGGACCCTCTTCTGACCTTGACAGTCGAGTTCCATTTCTGTACCTAGATAGGAAATCCACCACCATGTTAGCACTCCCCAGGCAGTGTATTATCTTAAACTTAAAAGGTTGTAGGGCTAGAGCCCATGTGGTTATCTGGGCATTTTTTGTTTTGGCTTGTCTTAACCACTGGAGTGGGGCGTGGTCAGTGACTAGTTTGAATTCCATCCCCATAAAATAGTAGTGGAAATGCTTTATGGCCCATTGGATTGCCAGGTATTCCTTTTCTATTGTGGTGTACCATATCTCCGCTGTGAGGAGTTTGTGACTGGTGTATGCCACTAGCCTCTCAATGCCTGTGTCTTCTTGGGTCAGCACCACCCTGATTGCCAATTCTGATGCATCTGTCTGTAAAATAAAATGCTTGTTAAAGCCAGGCGTGTGGATTAATACATCATGACACGGGGCTTCCTTAAGATGGTTGAAATTATGGGTCATTTCAGTTGTCCACTTGATAGGGCCCGACCTCTGGCCTTTTATTGCCTCCGTCAGTGGAGCTGCCAGTACCAAAAAATGGGGTACAAAGCAGCAATAATAGTTAGTCAGTCCTAGGAAGGTCCAAAGCTGACTGCAATTATAAAGCATCTGAAATTTCTTTATGGCCTCTACCTTGTCTGCTAGGGGCCTAATTACCCCTCTTCTGACTAGGAATCCTAAGTATTTCATCTCCTTCTTGGTGAGAGCACATTTTCGAGGGCTGCCTGTCATCCCAGCTTTTTGTAACTCTGTCAGTACGGCTCTCAGTGCCTACTTGTGTTGGTTCCAGGTTCAAGTAAAGATGATGTCATCTATGTAGGCTGCTGTATATTGAACATGGGGGGCCAATATTTGGTCCATGAAGTGCTGAAGGGTGGTGGCCACGCCATGTAGCCCAAACGGCATTCACACAAACTCGAAGAGGCTCCAAGGGGTCCCATAGGCGATCTTGGTGTGCTCCTGGTGGGTCACCGGTATTTGCCAATACCCCTTTGTTAAGTTGAGCATGGTGATATAGTGCACTGTCCCAATGTGTTCTACCAGCTCGGCCACGTGAGGCATCAGAAAGGCATCAAAGGTCATGATCTCGCTTAACCTCTTGTAATCTACACATAATCACAATGAGCCATCTGGTTTTGGGATGGGGACCAGCAGGCTTTGCTACAGGCTCCTGAAAGGCCTTATCACCCCTTGGTCTAAAATCTTTTCTATCTCCTTGCGAGCTTCCTCATGGAGGTGGTGCAGGACCATCTCTCTTTCAGTATGGTTCCAACTGGTGTATGGATCACATGTTGGGCTCCCCGGACCCAGCCAGGTTTGTCTCAGAAAACATCCCTGAAATCCCTCACTAAGGTCTTCATTTCAGCCTTTTGGAGTGGCAACAATTTGGCACTGATCTGCACCTGCTCTTCCACCTGGGTTTTGTGTTCTTTTGGTGTACAACTCTGGGGACCTAAGTCTTCCCCCTCACGTTTGGTGAAAACCACCCAGCCCTCAGGCTCCTGCCGCTCTCTTATCAGGTTTACATGATAGATCTGCTTTTCCCATCTATGTCTGGGACGGAGGACTTCATAGTCCGTGGGTCCTACCCTTCTGATTATTTTGAAGGGACCCTGCCATTGAGTAAGAAGCTTACTGGTGGATGTGGATAGTAAGACTAAGACCTTCTGTCCCTCCCTAAATTCCCACGGCTTCGCTCGGGTATCATGCCTTTCTTTCTGCTGCTGTTGCACCTCCTTGAGATTCTTGCAAGCCAGGCGTTGTATAGTTTGTAAGCGCTGCTTAAATTCCTGTCAGTAAGTGTCAGCGGTACCTGCCTCTTCCCTCAGCTATTCCCATTCTTCCCACAAAACCTGGAATGGGCCCCAGGGCTGATGGCCCAACACTAATTCAAAAGGGGAAAATGCTGATGAATCTTGTGGTGTATCCCGAATTGTGTATAGTAATAAAGGCAGTAGAAGGTCCCATACAGGGGTTCCTTCTGTATGCTACGCTGCAGCAACCACTTTAATGTGCCATTTAGTCGCTCCATGAAGCCATTTGTCTGTGGGTGGTATACCAATGTTTTTAATATCATAGTACTTAGGGTCGGAAGGGACCTAAAACAGATCATCAGGTCCGACCCCCTGCCCCAGGGAGGAACGGGTGCCGGGATCATATCACCCCAGCCAAATATCTGTCCAGCCTCCTCTTGAAGACCCCCAAGGTAGGAGAGAGTACCACCTCATTTGGGGGCCCATTCCAGAGCCTGGCAGCCATAACTGTAAAGTAATGTCTCCTGATGTCCAGCCCGAACCTTCTCTCTAACAATTTGTGGCCGTTAACACCCAGTTTGTGCCCAGGTGAACAGAGCCTCCCCCAATTCTCGCTGGTCCCCCCTGGTGAGTTTGTAAATGGCCACCAGATCCCCTCTCAGCCTTCTCTTGTGGAGGCTGAATAGGTTCAGGCACTTTAGCTTCTCTTCGTAGGGCCTGCCCTGCTGCCCTTTGACAATGTGAGTGACCCTCCTTTGGGCTCTCTTAATGCTAGCCACATCGCTCTTGAACTAGATGCAGTACTCCAACTGTGGCCTGACCAATGCTGCATATAGGAGAAGGATCACCTCCCTGGACCTCCTTGTGATGCATCTGTAGATGCACAACAAAGTGCAGTTAGCCTTACTGACCATTTCCTCACATTGGCGGCTTATGTTCATCCTGGAGTCAACAATGACTCCAAGATCCCTTTCTGCCACCGTGTTGACAAGAAGGGTGTTCCCCAGCCTATAGCTGTGTTGCTGGTTCCTTCTCCTTAGATGCAGCACCTTGCACTTATCAGTATTGAATTCCATCCTAGTCTCATCGGCTCACCTCTGTAACCTGTCTAGATCTAGCTGGATTCTGTTCCTCCCCTCCAGCGTGCCCACCTCGCCCCACAACTTGGTGTCATCAGCAAATTTGGATAGCATGCATTCCACACCCACATCCAGATTGCTGATAAAGATGTTGAACAGCGCGGGCCCCAGGACTGAGCCCTGGGAGACTCCACTGCCCACATCCCTCCAGGTCAAAAACAACCCGTCCACCACCACTCTCTGGGTGCGACCATCTAGCCAATTTTCCACCCATCTAACTGTGTAGGCATCAATGCCACAGTCACTAAGTTTTTTAGATGTCTTATACCCAATGTACAGCATACAACCCACAGTACTCCTGACAGGAAGTTCCTCCCCTGATCTGTTAGGATCTGTTAGGATCTCCATTTAATTAATTCTGCAGCTATCTGTGGCATGGTCACAGCACGGAGGGGAACTGCCTCAGAGTACTGCATGGTGTAGTCAATAAACACCAAGATATACTGGTGCCTGGCACTGCTCTTTGGCAGCAGGTCTACAACATCCACAGTGATCCTCAAGAAGGGTACCTCGATGACGGGCAATGGCTCAACGGGTCCCACACCGGGAGGTCTTCCCTCATCTTCTGGCAAGCAGGGCAGGCTGCACATCAGTGGGAGACTTCCTCCACTATTCCTGGGCAAAAGAACCACTGGGAGACCAGGGCTATCATTTTGTCACACCCTAAATGCCCTCCTATGGACATGGCATGGGCCAATTGCCAAACTAGCCATCAGAACAGGATGGGAACCACCAGCTGTGCCCCTTCCTGCCTGGCCTCCCTGTCCCCCACGACCTGGTATAGTAAACAGTTCTTTACATCATATCAGTGTGTTCCTGCTGCAGTTCCTGGCTGGGCATCCTCCTGTGTGGCTAGTCTCTTGTGGACCCAGTTGAGTCCCTCATCTTCTTCCAGAGCATTCTGGAACTGTGCGCCACTCGCAACGTTGTGTACGTCAACCTCCTCAGCATCATCTGATGACTCTTTATCCTCCTTAAGCTCGCCTATCCAGCCATCATTACTTTTAAGTCAGTGCTGCTCGGTCTCTGCATCCCTGACCTGATCAAGGGTGTCGTATATAGGGATCCAGTATCGCCCTATCAGCATCTCACATGTCAGACCAGGCGCAACCCCAACTTGGAGCATGCCCTGGTGTTCCATAATTCGTACGCAGATCTGAATCTGGTGGCTCGTGGGCCAGGACAGGCTTCTATCCCTACTCTAGGCAGGGGTGAGTGGGAGATGGGTTTGTGTGATGGAGGAAGCTGGAACATGAAGCTAGGAGCTAGAGAGTTAATGGGCTAGGGGTAGGTAATCAAATGGGAGGTGGAAAGGAATGGGAGTGGGGGAAGGGTTGTGAAATGAAGGAAGTCAGCCACTGATTAGGATTTGAGACTGAGGTGTGAAGGATGTTGCTTGGACTATGTGTGGAATACTGAAGTGAGACACATGGGCACTACATGTGCAGAACTGAATAAGACCCAGGGTGTTTGATACGTTGCCAAAACCAGCTGTGCTGAACAAAAAACACAATCAGGAAATGGTGATATTAAACTTCTTATAACTTGGCCAAATGTGAATAGATTTTTATGGAGCCAGCAAAAGGCTCTTCCCCTACCCCCAGCATTGTCTTGCTGGCAAATTTTGAAGTCATGAGGTAAGCTATTCAGGTATTGGTGAGCTTCAAAAGCAAGGTAACAAGAATTTTTTACAGGAGTAGGTGCTGGGCAACCATAATATTTTAGAGACGGAAAGGCACTGACGCTTATATGCATATCAAGTGCCATTACCTGCAAATTACGTAAATAAAAAAATGGGATAAACTAGTTAGAGAGAATTAAACAAATGAACAGTAGCCACTTTGTGGTGCAGCTAATTCAGTTATCTGATTGAGGGGAAAAAAGATCACCGGTAAATGTGTAAGCATATTCCATAAGAGTAATCTCCAATTACATAATACAAACTGAATTTTTGTAATTTAATGCAAAACTAGCATCTTTTAAAAATAATTATACTCTACGCATAATGCACAAGTTAATTAATGTTGTCTTATCATATTAAATAGATTTCTATCACAGTTAAAAATCTTACAAGATCCAAAGAGCAAGAACACATTCCAAAACACTTATTAATCTGGTTACAGGCTTTAATGAAACATTGGACCATAATGTTTTTTATTTGTTATTGTTGCTAAGCATGTTGCTAAGTTATACACTGCATACACTGGCTGCCAGTATATTTGTGATCTCTGAAAGCATATATGGGGGGAATTTGTTTAGCTGCTTTAGCCAAATTTAGTTATATTTTGAAAATGATGAAAAGAAGTGCCATTCATTAACTTGCTGTGAACATACTGCTTTTCCTTGACAACGCAAACACATGTAAGTATATGTAAACAAACAGCTTAGCGATGCTTGTTCTTAACACACTTTTCTAGTAATGTAAAATTAATTTTCTGATTAAAGATAAAAAAGTTGCCTGAGAATTACACATGTGGGTTGGCATGGAAAATAGGGTAGTAAAAAGGAATCATCCATCTAATGTATTAAATTTACATGGTGCTATTCCAATATAAACTAAGTTACCTTGGCAGTAGAGCCACTCAGGTGTCAGTATTCTGACCCATAGTGTATATGCTTAAAGAGAAAATTAAACAGAAGTCCCAACACCCACCTACAAAAGTTTGTAATGAAAAAGATTTGTGCAGCCACTTAAGACATGTCAGAATAGAAACTTTCAGGCTAAAGCTGACTGCTTTACATGTTTCCTTAGGGTTATTAGTACTTTACTGCCCAGTTTATTCTAAACTCCTATGTACAAAGATTTGTTACAACATCCATCCAACACAAAAAGAAGAAATGGAACCAATTACTACAGGAACAACTTTCCCAGGCACAAAACAACCCTCAGAGAAACAACACCAATACCTTATGACATTCCAATCTCATACTGGATGAAATAGAAGGAACCAATCAACCCTCTAATATTATCAATCTCTCCATTACTTACCAAAACTAAAATATCTGTCCTCTCCAAAGACCTTAATTTCTGTCCAGAAAAATACTCAAATAAGACACTACAATGAGGAAAACTAGAAGAATTTTCCCCATGCCTCCGTCTGAAGGAATATTTCCACAACCAAAATGAATCCACTTTTAACATGAATTCATCCTGTAACAACATTGATGAAAATATTAATGCCAAAAAATCCAAAAAAACCCTCAGATTGGACACCTTACAATGGATGAAATTCAAACCTCAACCACTATACTGACTGCTTTAGAGAAAGAATGAACAATGAAATACTCAGCAACAAACACCACCATAACAACCTCTCCCTCTCAGAAAGAAGGGCCATGGAATCTCTAAGATCCAACCACCAAACAGTAATAAAGCCAGCAAATAAAGGAGGAGCTATAGTCATCCTTAACTGTGAAGACTGCATAAAAGAAGCCAACAGACAGCTCTCTGACACTACCTACTATGAAAAACTAGAGGAAGATCCAACTCACCTTTTCACCTCAACTCAAAACCACCATCACATCAGTTCCATCTGACCTACAGGAAAAACTTCAGATGCTGATCCCTCCACTACCCAATCCAGGGACATTTTACATGCTCCCTAAAATCCACAAACAAGGGAACCCTGGCAGACCTATCATTTCCAACCATGGAACATAAATTGAAGAAATATCATGTTTCATCAAATCCATCCTAAAACCACTTGTCACCCAAAGATCAAGTTCTATCCAAGACATAACAGATCTTCTGTGAAACCTCAAAAACATAGACCATCTTCCCCGCAATACCCTCCTAGCCACCACAGATGTCACCAGCTTATACACCAACATCCACACCAGGATGGCATCCAAGCCTGCCTCACATATCTACAAGAGCAAGGTTACAACTCAGAGTACAGACCTCAAGATATTACTGAATTTATACACTTCATCATCACACACAACAACTTCAGTTTCAACAACCAACACTTCCTCCAGACCATGGGCACAACTATGGGCACCAAAATAGCCTGACAATATGCCAAACTTTTTATGGCCCACCTGGAAAAAGAATTCCTCAAGATCTGCACCATCAAACCCATGCTATACCTGAGATATATAGATGACATCATTATCATTTGGACAAAAAACCTGCAGGCTCTAATTGATTTCAACCACAAATTCAACAATCATCACCCCTCCATCAGACTTTCTCTTGAATACTCCAACACCAACATTTCCTATTTGGACACCATGATCAATATCCAAAATGGTAAAATACAAACCACCATATACAAGAAGCCCATGGACCAACACACATATCTACACAGAACCAGCAATCACCCTAAGCACACCCCAAAAACTGTAATTTACAGCCAAGCTCTCTGATACCACTGAATTCGCACCAAGGAGAATACCTGCAAACACCACCTTACAAATCTCAAAAGGGCTTTCTCCCAAAAAAGACACTCCTCCAGTCAGACAGATCATACTTTTGAAAAAGCCACCCAGATACCACGCTAAGGTCCACCCAGATACCATGCTAACTGCTTGTGCTGGGGCAGTTCTTGCCAGGCTCCCACCAGCACACACAGCCCAGCCCTGGTCAGCGCATGCAGCTTCCACCATGGCCACAGCTGGATGGCATTCTGCTCCCTCTGCCTCCAGTGGCAGTCCTGCTCCTAATTTTGTCCCTGTCACACCGTGCCATTCTGTACTGCACTGCACCACTCCAGGCTAGTAGGTGGGCAGCTTCAACCAGGCAGCTCCTGCTCCAGCATGCAGGGCTCTGACTTCAGTTCCTGGCCACCTTCCACCACAAAGAGGCCCGGAGCTACAGTCAGGGTCCTGCGTGCTGGAGCAGGAGGCACCCAGCTGAAGCTGCCCACCCACCTGCCTGGCCCACCTCTGGAGGGCTTTAATCCACTCACCCCTACTCCAGCACAGGCTGAGCAAACCACAGCCAAAGCTTCCTCCCCTTCTTTCTCCCCACCTCCCATAATGCAGACAGCACCAGAGCTGGAAAGGAGAGGGCAATGCTAAGGGAAAGAAGCTGCCCATATGCAGCTCCTGAGCTGGATCAGCTCCAAAGTGAAAGTCAATCCCCCACCCTCCTAATCCAACAATGAATGTCTGTTGGGTCAGGAGGGCTAATCTAACTCATAGCACTTTCTATGAAACACCATGAGATAGAGTGGGGAGCTATACGTCTGTCAGCATCCTCAATGCTTGATATAGAGGGAATCCCAATGACAAACCCCATAGCACACAATCTTCTCCATATGACCAGATATATGAAATAGGAGTGTGTGAAGCTTTGGTTGCTGTTTTGATTTGGAGAAGATTTGGCTCAATTCAGAGGCCAAATCACTGAATCTGAATCAAATTGAGAGACCAAAAAAACCCTCCAAATCGATTTGGAAAAGATTTGGAAAAAGATAAGGAGATTCAGAGATTTGGAAGGCAGTCTTTCAGGGGAACAGAAACTGAGAAAAGGGAGGGGGAGCAGGGGGGAAAGACTGACATCTGTAGCTGGCCAGTGACTGTGATCTTTCCCTGAGTCCCCTTCTAATCACAGTGCTCTGGGGGAAGGACGTAGAAACAGCTCATAAGCTTCTGTATGCAGCCTTTCTGTCCCTTTTGTGAGCTGTTTCTGCCTGCGCACTGGGAAGGCCCCCTGTTACAGGCTTGCATCCCTGCTGGTTTCATCCCACTGTGCCTTAACACACACACAAAGTCACACATCACAAGTTTTGCTCGTCAGCACCTTGAGGTACAGTTTCCCAAAAACTCCTTCACCTATCTCCTTGAAACTTGGCAAGCCTCATGCCCACAGAAGGGGCTACCATTTCTGCTGTTTTCATCCAAATCTGCCAAAAAATGACAAAGTTATAGGTATTTCAGTGATTTCCCATTCTAGTCTATGGCCGAATAGCCAAATCTCTCTGAATCAGCGTTGAATCTTCCAATGCCGTTTTGGCCAAATTGATTCAGGACAGTGATCTGAATCTATAAATTGAATAACTGTCCTCCAAATCAGCCAAATCCAAATCCGAATCAAATACTTCCCTATTCACTCGGGCCTAATGTGAAAGGCTCCCAGTTGCTCCATAGGAATAATGCAATACTACAAAATACTACAGGCAAGGAAGAGCTAATTGCATTTCTAATTCTTATGTAGTTCAACAGATACTCACACTGAAGCAAGTTTAAACAATCAAGTTTAAACTAATCCTCCCCAAGCCAACTTGACATAGGCTCTTTCATGATAAATAGCTCCCATGTGTTAAATTCTGCAATGTTTCTACCCCATCATGATGGGTTGGATTTCCTGTGAACTGGATTTCCAGAAGAAGAAAATGTGTTTGCATGATGGTCCCCTTGTGCTGAGATGAGAAAATGTGATCTCACTATGTACTGAAGATGGGCCTTAAAGAACAACATGGGGCTCAAAAGTTGGGCTTGGTACAGAAGCAACTGGATACAACTTCCCTGTGTTATGCAGAAGGTAAGAGAATATGATCTAATGGTCCCTTCTGGCCTCAGCATTTATGAATCTATAAACCTATACTGGAATTCTGGATGCCAAGGAAGAACAGCTGCACTTGCCTCATGTGACACACTACAGGACTGATGCACTGCAGCTCCACAGATCCTTCTGGAATTACTCTTGATTTATTCTAGCATGGGAAGCCCCTACCCCTGTTATTTGAAGAGTGAAAGGGCAGCATGATAGGGCTCCAAACTATCACAGACAGCTCAATTAGTGCCAAGTCACAGGTGCCAAATACGTGGGGGCTGGAGGGCTCTGGGCCCCTTGGGGAAGAGAGCTGTTGGGGCCCAAACCTGAGCAAAATTACGTAATATTTCTTAGGAACAATGACTGAAGCCAGGGATCTGGATTTTCCGTTCACTGCAGAAAAATGCGCTTAAAAACATGGGAAACCACAGGTTTCCCCTTGCAGACTAGCAGCATTTCAGCCCGCAAGGGGCTGCTTGGGGTTAGAGGGAGCAGGGAAGGTGATCAGAGGCAGGGGATGCCATGTGCATGTGCACATGTATATGCACGTGGCAGCTAGGCAGTGGTGGAGAGCTCCCAAAGCTCCCTGCAGGTAAATCTATGGGTGTGGGGTAGGGTGGGGTGGGGCACAGGCAACATGGCAGCGGGGCACAGGCGGTGCTTCCGGGGGGTGAGAGAGCCAAAGCAACAGCATGGGGGGGCACATGCCCCCCAAGACTACTGCACCCACAGTGGGGTGTGGGGCTGCTGTGGGGCCTGACCAGTTCTAGGCAGGGGTTGCCTGTGTGGCCCAACAGGTGGGACCTGGCATGGGTGGGAATGTTGTACTGCCATTGCAGCCCCATGCCCCATTGTGGACACAGAAATCTTGGGGAGCACATGCCTCCCAACCCCTCCGCTGCATCGCCTGTGCCCCTTCCTGCTCCCCCATGCATTGTTTGTGCCTACACTCCCCCCTTCCCCACATACCCACCCCATTCCACACACACTCCAGGCAGTGGGCACATGTCCATCATCCTGGGGCCCCCTCACCCAAGGAAAAATAAAAGTCAGCACCTATGTGCCAGGTTCAGGAATTAAACAGCCAAGGGAAGACAAGGACCGACTACAAGGCTCCAAGCAACTGTTCCAGAGCAAGTTGCCTTACAATAAGCTACAAGAGGCAGATCTCCAGGTAGTTAACTGGCAAGTGCAACATAGTTGAGTAGGTTGTGGCAGTGTGGAACAGGTTGATTGTTAGGCTAAAGGGAAACCCCTGAACTCTATGGAAAATCAGGTGACCAGAAGGAATAGAGCCCAAGGTGCCATAAGCCTGGTTCCTAAGACAGAGGAGCCAGTCTGGTCTTGAGCACTGAAAGAAGAGCTCCTGTGAGGCTCCTGGGCAGAGGTCCACAGACAAATGATAATACCCTGAAGAGCTGAAGGGAGCCAACTGATAGGGTGGAAGAGGGAAGGGTTGCTATAGTACTACAGCTCAGAGGGGGTTTAAGTATCTTGGTTTAAATCCTTGTTTTTACCTTGGCTGTTTTATCTGCAAGGCATAGGCATGGCTGCAGGGGAGAAAGGAGGCTACCCTGGGTGCCTAGGAATGCACTGTATGTTTTGACTAGAAGGTTAAGAGCCTGGGGTAAGACCACCAGACAGGGAAGTCTCAGCTAGTGTGGGAACACCCACGAGGGTCTGATAAGGACTGGGCATGGTGAATGTTGCTAGGCCTGACAAGAGGCCCAATGGCTGAGCTGAGGGCAAATAAGCCCTATAAACTGAACAGAGGGAGAAAGCTGGTGACAGTGCCAAGAGAAACTGTTGGACAGAGTGGCTAATGACAAAGCCCAGAGAGGGACTGGCTGGAGGCAAAAGCTGCAGGTCTGAGAGAGACACTGGTGAGAGATGGACATTGCAGGCTTAAGAAAGACTGGTGATGGCTAAGGCCTGCAGGCCCTGGGAAGGGCTAGTCAGTTTGGGGTGCTAGGAAAGCAAATTGTGAAAGAGGGCAGTCAATTGGGGGTATCATAGTGCTTAGGGTCAGAAGGGACCTAAACAGATCATCAGGTCCGACCCCCTGCCCTGGGCAGGAACAGGTGCCAGGGTCATATCACCCCAGCCAAATACCTGTCCAGCCTCCTCTTGAAGACCCCCAAGGTAGGAGAGAGTACCACCTCACTTGGGGGCCCATTCCAGATCCTGGCAGCCCTAACTGTTAAGTAATGTCTCCTGATGTCCAGCCTGGAATTCTCTCTAACAATTTGTGGCCGTTATTCCTAGTAACCCCAGGTGGTGCCCAGGGGAACAGAGCCTCCCCCAATTCTCTCTGGTCACCCCTGGTGAGTTTGTAAATGGCCACCAGATCCCCTCTCAGCCTTCTCTTGTGGAGGCTGAATAGGTTCAGGCCCTTTAGCCTCTCTTCGTAGGGCCTGCCCTGCTGCCCTTTGACAATGTGAGTGGCCCTCCTTTGGGCCCTCTCAATGCTAACCACATCCTTCTTGAAGTGCAGTGCCCAGAACTGGACGCAGTACTCCAACTGTGGCCTGACCAATGCTGCATAGAGGGGAAGGATCACCTCCCTGGACTTGCTTGTGAAGCATCTGTAGATGCACGACAAGGTGCGGTTAGCCTTACCGACCACTTCCTCGCTCATTGGTGGCTCATGTTCATCCTGAGGGTGTTAGAGGGAGCTCAAAAAAGGCCAGTAGGGGTGTGAAAAGTGGGACCATTTTGATTTCGATTCAGATTTGGCCTGAATCAGGGACAATGATTCGATTCATTGATTTGGATTGCTGTCCCTGATTCAATTTGACTGAATTCAAATCTGAAGATTCAATGCTGATTTGGAGAATCAGCAATTCAGACATAGACACAGCTTTAAAAGTTTTTTCTACATACCTTGAAGTAGCAAGCGTGGCTCATGATCGCTGCAATGCTGGGGCAGATGGAGCATCCCACAGAAGTGCAGGAGGCCCTCTACATGCTCGGCAGCAAACTCAGATGTTGTCCAGAAGTACTTCCAGTCCACTTCTGGGTCTGTCGGGGAGCGCCTTGGGGGGACCCCCCACACCTCCCCACCTCGGCGATTAGCCACAGGGGGACCCTGGGTGCCCCCCTGCCAAGACCCAGGAGGCACCAGTCACCAAGCCAGGGGAGGATACCGGGGGTGGGGGGCCCCCAGTGCACTCCCTGGTGGACCCAGAAGTGGATCAGAAGTGCTTCTGGTCCACTTCCGGGTCTGCTGTGAGCACGCTGGGGAGCCCCCCATGCTTCTGTGGGACACCCCATGAGCCCCAGCATCACAGCGCTCATGAGCCCCTGCTACCTAGAGGTACGTAGAAAAAACATTTAAAGCTGTCGCTATGTCTGAATCTATGAATCTTTCCGAATCTCTGAATCGATTTGGAGAGATTAAAGCATCCTCTGATTCAATTTGGATTTGGATATTTGGCCACTGAATCAGGCCAAATCTCCGTCAAATTGAATCAAGGACCAAAGCTTTGCACAGCTCTAGTGGCCAGTTAGGGGCACTAGAGAGATAGCAAGCCCTGAAAATAGAGACAAAAAGGGTGTTTGCCAAGGCCAGTGATAAGGAGAAATATCTTGCTCAAAGAACCGAGTGAACAAGATTGGACCAGACTGAGGCAAACTGATGGTGAGCAGGGCAGGGTGAAGGAAGGACCTAAAGGCTCACTTTGTTATTCTGAGTACAGCCTCCAACTTACATTCATTTCCCAAAAAGGTGAGGCTGGTGAGATAACAAGGTGGTACCCTGGGAAGACTGAGTGTGAAGCTTCCCAGGATTAATATGGGTACCAGGGGTGCTACAGCTACAGACAAAGCTGTTGTTTCCAGACACTGGAGTATATGCCATCAAGCTGCAGTGAGAAGTGTGGAAGTGCACAGAGGTAATATGTAACTCAAAAGTTGTGATCAGACAAAACAGCCACAAATTAAAAAAGAAGACAAGAAATTTGTTGCACCCCCCACCCTTCACACAGGAGTGTGTGTACTCCTCTACTATGCAAACAAAAGGACCCCTTTGGGTAAGAAAACAGTAAGTCTTAGGTCCAAAACAGCACTTTTTCCTGTTAGATCAAAGCACAAATCTCAAAGCATCCCAGTCCTCATTGTGCAGTCAGAAGTTGCTGAGCAGAAAAAATGGGATCAACGTGAAAGCTTACTGACACTCAGCCCATGGCCCAGTCACTGCACCACACCTCCACAGCTCTTCACTGTCACTCAGACACCCTAACTGAATTTCCCCAGTTCAAGTATAGCACCTAAACAGTCCCTTGGCACCCTAGAGTTATAATCAAAGAGGCTGTAAGGTTGGAAACTACATGGAGCTCACCTGTCTTCTAATCATTATCTTATAGTGAAGTTCATGGCAACAATTGTACACTTAGGGTAGAGTTGTCAAACTTACCCTGAGCCCTGGGTGGTCATGGGGGTCCTGGGGCAGTACGGTCAAGTGGTGGTGGGCCAGGCAACCAAAGGGTGAGAGGGGTTATATCCAGGGGTGACTGGTGCCTCCTGATTCTGGGGGGCACAATTTGTGGGTGGGCCCAGGTGCAGGCCAAAAGTCCCATATCCACTCCTATACTTCTGTGCCACAGCTTAGTGCCTCCCACCACCCCACCTCCAACACACTGCTAGCCCACACAGCAAAAAAACTGCCCTGTCCTAAGCAGTGCCAAGTTGGGAGCCAATCTCAGGGGGAGCATGTGCCTCCCCCATGTCCTCCCTACCAGTCCCCTATGGTTGTATCAGTACAGCCCTTGCTCACCCTCCTGCCACTGATGGCCACAACCAGCAGAGCTCAGGGGCCCCAAATTCTGTAGCATGCCTCATCCTTCCCAGACTACCCCCCAACTTCTGGTAGCCCAGCTGGCCAGATAGATCCAGGCTGCAGAGCTGTTCTAGCCCACAGGCTAGATCTTTGACACCCCTGATATTGGGCATGCATTATAAATAGACCTGGACATACATCTATGCAAATAACTCAGTGCCATGACATGAATGTAGTACAGCAATCATTCTCTGTCTAACACAAAGTGCTTGCTACTAATTCTGTGGCCAAATGAAGTACTGTTTGTTTTTAAAAAGTAAACACAACAGAAACCAACATTAAAATTATAGGAAACCTAACTGATAGTTTTTCGTTGACTGACAAGGCTGATACTTGGTTTAGGATGCAAGTTGTTGGGTGTGGTCTCTGGTATACAGAAGCTGCAGCAGTGGTAGAGAACATACAAGTGACCAGAGCAATAAAAGGTGTATCCAGTTCTTATTTTCTTGCTCTTGTAGGTTTGCGTCAGTCATGGGCAGATCCAGGATTTTGCAAAGGAGGTATAGGACGTGCCACCAGTGCTGTGGTGAAGGTTGCAAATCCCCTTCCCCCACCCACCAGCAGATGGTTCCAGGGTAGCAGCTGCCAAGGACTTGGAGGTCCAAGCAGGTAAGACTCCCCCCACCTCCCCCACTCAACTCTCTGCCTTTGGCATCCCCTCTCTCCAGCGCAGGCACCTCCTCTCCCATTGCCCTCTCACCTT
>NW_005842125.1:1317102-1324152 GCF_000455745.1 Alligator sinensis | reverse complement strand
GGTCACCTCTGGTGCAAGAAAAAGGACTATTGTCTTCTGTAAGTGGTAGCATAGGGTGATGGCTTGGCTGAGAGCAGCAGCAGCAGCAGGGGTGGCTCCCCAGTCCAGCACCTGCTCAAAGATCACAGGGCAGGGAGTAGGAGCATGTGGAAGCTTTCTACTGGTTTCCAGCTATCTGGGAAGGGAGTCCCAGGATAGCTTCTGCCCTGCTCCAGCTGGCTGCAGGGGGTGCCAAGTGGCAGGTTTGAGTCCTTGCTCCCTTCCCTTCCACCACTGAGGCTAGGGACAGACATTACACATAAACCAGTTTAAGTGATCAGCAGGGATCTGAGTTTTCTGTTTCCCATGGAAAAAAAGGAGAAAACCACAGATTTCCTGGTTTCATCAGAGAAAACATGGGTTGTCTCTTTTAGCAGAGAAACCCATGGATTTCCCCCTTTTGCAAAGAGCTCTGCGGGCTGGCTGAGTTCCAGCCTGCAAGAGCTGTTTGCAAAAATCATGGCAAAGCCCCAACTCTGCCCCAAGGGGCAGGGGAAGGGGGAGGGGGAGCGGAAGGGGGAGGGAGAAGGGCAGAGCCTGCAGCTTTTAATCAGTTGCAAGGCCTAGGTCAGGCTCACTTTCCTTCTGGAGCCTGTGAAGTGGTAAGTGGGTCTTGCAGGGGGCTGGGGGTTGTGGGGCAGGGCTGGGGTGGAAGCCAGCTGGGGTCTGAGGGAGCAGGGAGGTGTTGAGGAAATACACAGAGTGCCCGGCTGGCACCTCCATGTGCAGCTTCCCTTAAGGGCTGTTAGAGCCACTTTGGTTTCACATGCCCTTTGCCAGGCACTCCAGCCGCAAGCGGGGAGGTGTTGGGGAAATACATGGAGTGCCCAGCCAGCTGCACATCACCCCCCTCATGGCCAGAGTGCCTGGCCAGGGGCATGTGAAACCAAAGTGGCTCTAGCAGCCCTTAAGGGAAGCCACACATGGAGGTGCCGGCTGGGAGCAGGGAGATGTGGAGCCCAATGGGCACTCTATGTTGTTCACTCTCAGGGGGCAGGGAGGACATGCGCCCCCAGATCTGTGTGGGGGGCAGGCTGCAGGCTCGAGCTCCCACCCTGCTTCCCTCCTGCAGAGCCACTATAGCCCCGCAGGCAAAACCCAGCACATCTGGGAACAGTGGGGCCATGCCAGGATCTCCTAGCCCCCCCACTGCACCTCCTGCACCTGCCGCTTGTCTGAGTGGTGGAGTCCCATGCTGCTTCCTTCAGTGCAGCCCTGTGTGCAGGAGGCACATCGCTGGGGCAGCGCTGAGTGAGCAGCTACTAAGAGATGCCCATGAAGCTCCTCTGTCCCCAGCTGCCCTGCTACGCTCCCTGCAACCTGGCGTGGCTGGGGACAGAGGAGCCATGTGGGGAATCTCTTAGCGGCTGCTCACTCGGTGCTGCCCCAGCAATGCGGCTCCTGCACACAGGGCTGCACTGAAGGAAGTGGCACAGGACTCTGCCACTCAGAGCAGCGACAGATGCAGGAGCTGTAGCGGGGGGGTGAGGAGATCCCGGCCCAGTGCAGCTCTGCTGTTCCCAGCCATGCTGGGTCTTGCCTGTGGGGCTGTAGTGGCCCTGTGGGAGGGAAGCAGGGAGGAGCTTGAGCCCACAGCCTGACCCTCACAAACATCTGGGTGCACAGGTTCCCCTTGCCCCCCGGGAGTGCGTGTGGCCGCCGGGAGCCAGCCCCACCCCTACCCGAGTCAGCAGCAGGCAGCAGCAGCAGGGGAGCCAGCTCCATGTTCCTGCTGCAGCTGCCTTCTTTTGGGGGTAGGGAGCTGTGGACCTGAGTCCCTGGTCCCATAGCCCTGGCAGCTGAGGGCCCCCTCTGGCAAGGCAAGGGGCAAGAGGCTGTGGGTGGGGGGCAAAGGGCGTAAGCAGGGCTGGGGAGGCTGGGGGGGAAAGTGAGAGACACCCACAGGGCCAGGGGGGGACTGTGGGGGGCCTTTAATTTCAATCACGGATTTTGGGGGTTTTATCAGAGAATTTGTGATTTTTTATTTGAGACTTTGCAATGTTTTATCATGGAAAACCAGGATCCCTGGTGAGCAGAAGGTGGTATAAATCTGTAACAGAACAGATGTTCAGTGCACATAAACCAGTTTGAAAATGACTGAAATCGGTTTGAGATAAACCTGGTTGAATGCAGTATCAGACTTAACTGATTTGGGTCAAACCGGTTTATGAAATGTCTGACCCAGACCCCTTGCTATTTTAAGATAAATCAGATACCCCCAGCATCCCAGCATGTTCTCTGGGCTGGGCAGAGCTCTCTGCTCCACAACACAGCTGGCCCCTCCCCTCTGCTCCCATGTACCTGCATTTCTGGGATGTCTGTGCAGTTACAAACCAGTTCAGCCTAGCCAACTTAGACTAACCTGCAAAGATTGAATCAATTCAGGCTCAGGCTTTTTAAATGTCTGTTTCTTGTCTGAGGGGCTCCAGCTGCAGAGAGCAGCTATATGGAGTTCTGGGAAGGCCTGGGGACAGTAGTGTCAGTGGGTGATCTCCCTGGCCTCAGGGGAAACTCAGTGGAGGGGGAAGGAGCAAGGACTTGAATCTGCCACTGCTGCTGTCTGGGCACCCCAGTGGAAGGCGGAGGTGCAACTATGCCCCTGCACTCCCCCTGGATCTGCCCTTAGTGTCAGTATAATAATGCATAATATAACTGTAGCAGTGTGACAAGGGGGGGTTGTTGCTGTGAAGCAACTATGCTATTCTTTTGAACAGTTTAAGTAAATGAATTCTTACCAAGGGGAATTTGGTTTTTAAATTGGATAAGGAGTCTGCAAACTTTTTTACATGGCTATGAGTTAAGTAAAAAGTGTTAGTTGCTCCACAATGGCTGCAAAGCAGCTTTGGATTCTAGTGTTTTGTTCTTTTACTTTTCCAAGTGAAAATGGAATGTGTATTTTGAAAAGCAGTGCTCAAACAATACAAGATTATTTCAGGATTTGCAGTAGGTCCAATGCACAAAAAGAATTTTTGCTTTACAAACCACAGAGAAACTCACATTGCATAGCTCAAGTGAACTTATCACCATGATTCTCCAGGCTTGAAAAATGAGATCCTGGTGCCTCAAGATTAAAACAAAAAATGTCTAAACAAAACTGTCCCCAGCAATCGCTGTGTTCTGCCTTTTGTCTCCAGGAAAGCAGGGATTCAGTACTAATTGTCTAAGGTTCAGAGTCAACAGAGCTTTTGAGTGCATATTTGTTAAGCAAATTGACATTTCTACAATGATAGAGTTACAGTGTTTGGCAGCAGCCCCTTCAAACACACTGCATGATTGTATGCAAGCTGCCTCCTCAATCATAAGTGATGGAGCCATCATTGTGCAGTGCTTTAGAAGAGCTAACTTGCACTGCTGAATGACAGCACCAATGACCTTGCCTCCATACTAATCAGCCCAGCTGAATGCTACACAGATATGGCTATCCTGGTCCTAGTGTAGGAGGCAGCCAATACAGAGCCGCATGATTTTCCTGAGAGCACGTTAAATTTGCCATGATGTTACAGCTCATGAGTGATCTCTTTTCTGTTATGTTAACCAAACTAGAAAGCCAGTAGATAGGTCAGAGGGCTGCATCATTTTGATGCACCTAGCTCCTAAGTGGGGTGCCCAGGATCCCAAGAAAAACCTAGGAGAGCCAGAGATTTCAAATGGGACTCATAATAATCAGCATGCTCAGTGGGGAGCTGCCTTAAGGGAGCCAGGAGGAAGTGCTGAAGACAAGGGAGTGCCTTAAACTAGGGTTGACAAGGTTCTTTGGGTGAATCTGATATCTTTTATTAGACCAACTGAAATAATTGGAAAAAAATTTTAAGCAAGCTTTCGGGTTCAAAAACCCTTCATCAGGCTGAGGAAGTTTCAGCAGTTGGTGTGTGCTCTTCCTGGATGGAATGAAAAGTAACAACCTACACCCCTTAAACTAGGGTTACCATACATCCAGGTCTTCCCAGACATGTCCTCTTTTTGGGTCCTCTGATCTCCGCCTGGGCGTTTTTTTGAAATATGAACAGATGTCCAGGATTTTGCTCTGTGAGTCCTTTTGCAATATTGATGCTGATAGAACTGCATTTCCCAGCTTGCCCTAACAGCATGTGTTTACCAGAGATCCAGGTTTTCCATTTGCTATGGAAAACATGGATTTTCCTCTTTAAAGGAAGAAACTATAGGTTTCCCCTTGCAGGCTGGCAGGCTTTCAGCCTGCAAGGAGCTGTTTGAGATTACTCGAGGCAAGGAGTGCTACGTGTGTCTGCGCATGCACATGCATGTGGGGTGCGTGTGTGTCATATGCATCTATCTGTGCATGCATGTGGCGGGGTAGGGGTGTGTGGAGGGGATCAGTATGTGACGGGAACAGATATCTGCCAGCACTGAAGGAAGGTGGCCAGGCCCTGGGGCTGTGGCAGGGCAGGGGGGACGGAAGAAGGAAGGCAACTGCCCTTCCAGCAGGGGAAGGGGTAGGGGGGGACCTTCAGGAGCATCAGGGAAGCATGTGGCTGGGCCAGCAGCACCGGGGCCATTGCCCGTGCTCGCAGGGGCAGGGCAGCCAGGACACACTGCCTGGGGGCAGGGCTATGGCCAGACTGCTTGGCGCAGTGCAGGAGCCCCAGCCCAGGGTGGGAGGTGCCACAGGCCTCCCCTCCTACTCCCTCCAACCCATGCCGGGGCCGGACTCACTCCTGCTCCGCCACCACCTGCATGAGCCGGAGCCCTGACGGTCTCCATACTTGGGCCTGGTAGGGACAGGGGCAGCTGGGAGCCCACTATGGCAGGGCTAGGAGGAGTTGGGAGGCTATGGGTTGGAAGTGAGGGGCACTGGCAATGCTGGGAGGGCTGTAGCTTGAGAGTGAGGGGCATCAGGTTGGGCAAGGGACTGTGAATCAGAAGTACAAGGCACTGGCAGTACTAGGGGGCTGCAGGTTGGGATTGAGGGGCCCCAGCATAGCCTTGGGGGAGGGGGTACTGTGGGTTGGGAGTGAGGGGCACTGGAAGGGCCCAGGAGAACAGGGGACTGTGGGTTGGGAGCGAGGGGCACCAGCAGGTCCAGGAGGCTGTGGGTTGGAAGTGATGGGTACCAGCAGGGCTGGCGGTAGGCTGTGGCTTTATTTTTGTTTTATATTTTTAATTTCTGAGACAATAACACTTGTTATTTACTGTAACTGTTAGAAACTGCCCCCCACCCCCACCCCCAATCATATACTCCTCCACCCCCAGACAGGTGTCCTCTTATTTGGAACTGGAAATACGGTAACCCTACTTAAATACTTCCTCTCTCCAGCAAATAGACGCCTAACTGTGAACTGCAGGGAGGTACCTATACACTACCTACATACTAATCTATGATATAACATGCCTGAGTGGTATCTTTCAAAACCTGCAAAGAATGGAAACTCCTATCTTTTAAAGAGTCGGGGATTGCCAGCACAAAAATCAGGCATGGGAGCACTTTTCCAGGGTGAGGGAGACCCAGGCTTAACTCCTTTCTTGGACTGAGAAAATGTCCTAGCCATCAAGGTATAGGTTATCAGAGAGAAAGTGTCCCCTCACAATTTTTCCTGTTGAAGTGGTTCCATCTTGCATGGTATAAGCCAAGATCTACTGGGCAACAGCAGGGTTCTCAAGCCTAGTGGTTATGGCACTCATCTGAGAAGGGTGGAGTCTCATGCTCTAGATTTTCTACTATATCCAATGACTGTTCATGTACAGTACCTGAACAATCCTCAGAACAGGTTCTGAGACCCAGGACTCAGCCCTCACCCCCCTACTGGGCTGGAAAGACATGCTCACTCTCCATGGACCAGTGAAAATTCAGGTCTTTGCTGCAAAATGGACTAGCTTCAAGGTTTGAGAGTGTCCTTGGCCCAAAATGGGCTGTAGCTTAGTGGTCAGGCCGTTCTCCAGCAAGGCAGGAGGTTGGGGTTGGAACCTTCTCTGGCTGTTGAACCCCAGTCTCCCAAGTCCTCCTAAGGCCTGGCCTCACGGGCTGTGAAGGCACATAGGAACCATGAAACTAACCAAACCTGACCCTTCTCTTTTGGCTCCTGTATCTGGGAACAGAGCACAGTGATAGGAGACATGAGAAGATGGAGGAAAATGAATGGGCCAGTCAGCTTCAAAGTGGAGATGTTTTCTGGAGACAATGGGACTCATCTGACTACAGTACACCTCACTGGTTGTGTGTGGGGAGAAAGAGGAGCTGTCCCATGCTGGCTGAAGAGAAAGAGGAGGAATGAGCATCTGCACAAGATTTCCAGAGCGCAAGTGCCCAGAGAAAAGTCAGTCCACTGTAGATAGCCTTGCTTGTAATGATTTACAAGAGATTTACTGAGAAATGAGTTTTTTTATGAGGATATTTATTGCTTCTCTTCAAGAAACCATCCTTATCAGGCTAGTTGCAAGGGCTGAAAAGGAGCCGGGTATATGTAGCTCACAGATGCCACCTGATGGGCAAAAAATGAAAGTCAAGTAAGAAAAAAAAATGTCATGCAGCTATAGTATTATAGGATGGCTATAACAGTATGCTCTTTTAAATAAAAGTCCTAGTGTATCATAGCCACAATCTTGCAATATACAAGCTTTTGAAAAGAAGAGCACTGCTTGCCATTTTAGGGGAAAAATTAAAAAACCTCCAGATGTTACATCATAGTAATATGTAGATAGGTTTTTCCCCACAAGATAAGCTAACCCGTATATAGCAGTTTTCTATTGGTGCTTGTGGACACTAGAAAAGCATCTGGTCAAACCACTGCAAGACTTTTTAAACTAATATGGGCTATTACATAAAAGGAAATAAGTTGATATTGTCATGACCCAAAAGGCATGATTGTGTGTGTGCTTCGGCACCAGAATTATCCCTGCCAAATTGCAGAGCATTGCACGGGAGAGTTTCCTGTAGCAAGAGGAAACCCCGGTGCAGGGACGAGTTTCTCGCCTTTTCTGCAGCTTCTTTTGCAGAGTGCATTGCTCATGTTGCAAGAGGAATGCACGGTGCAAAAGAGTTCCCGCCACCGGTATGCA
>NW_005842125.1:1295010-1317021 GCF_000455745.1 Alligator sinensis | reverse complement strand
GGTTCCCGCCAAAGCCGAAGAGGCCTCCACATCCATCTCGTGGGGACTCTGGGTACACGGCAGGGTAATAGAAACCCTGTGTGAGATCCAGAGGAGCTTGGCGGCCTGATCCACCGCCCACCTCTTCCCGTCTTCGAGCGCGACTTTTATAAGACGTATTTACGATTTCTATTTTGGTGGCTCGTTCACCCAGAGCATCCGGAGCTCTGCACTGTGGAGCCTAGCGGCCTCCACGGGCCCGTCTGTGTTGTCTGTCTGTGACTGCAACTCAATCAGGCTTTCCAGCCTACACCACTGCCATCTCAGTGTAAGTAAACAATCTTTAAAACTACCGATACGCGTCTGTGCCTAATTCCAGCTCGACGGCCTTCCCTCTCCAACCCGGTGTGCCCGGGCTGCTGGCCACAGCCCGCGTGCAGCACGAAAAAGGGCTCGGGTCGCTCCCGGCCTGCACAGATATAATGAAATGTGACTTTCAAAAAAATCTTTGAAGGTCCTTACCAAAAGGGAAATAAAATATCAGTAAAGTTTATAGGCTAAGCTCTATCATAGACTAGAAACTAGTTAAAAGACTAAACAAAGAGTGAAAGTAAAAGGCCAGTTTTCAACATGCAAATGTTAACAAAGGGGGGAAAGCTTAAGAATCTATCCTAGGACCAGTGTTGTTTGCAATTAATAGTTAAAGGTAATTTATAAGGAGCTACAAAGACGACAAATTTGCCGATGACATTTCTTTTGATTTGTTAAGATTACCCTAAGGTTTAAGTACTTAATGTAAATTAAGATTGTGAGGAACCCCACAATGTTATGTGGTAAGAGACTCGCCATTACAAATGCAGGATAATGTGCCTTGGAAGAAATTACCTGAAACCCTCAAACACTTTGCTAGATTATAAATTAATTGATACATTGGGGTTGCTGGGCTGCATTTGCCCTGGGATTCATCAGGTTCAGTGGTGCTCAACCTTTTGGCCCCATGGGCCAGATGAATGGCACCGAGTTGGGCTGTGGGCTAAATCAGTCCCCTTCCTGCCTCAGCAGGACCCTGTATGCCCAGATCACGCCCCTGCACCAGGATCAGGCCTTGTGTACCAGGATCAGGCCCTGTGTACCAGGATCAGGCCCTGTGCCACCCCTGCTCAGCACTGCACTGCCATAAGCACCCAAGTTAATGTGCAGGGCCACATTATCTGGCCTGTAGAGCTCCGCATGGGTCCAGAAATTTGGCAGCAGGGGAGCAACCTCTCAGGAGCCCTGTAGGCCAGATAACAGTGATCTGGCCTGTGGGATGAGCAACTCTGATTTAGTCCCATGTCTAGCCTCTGAAGAAAGATATACCACAGAGGCAGATCTCTGTGTCCCCTGTGTGTCTCATCCAACTGCTTAATTCCCAAAAGATTAAGTTTAATGTCCCTTCTTGTCATTGTGATAAATCTGGATATTCTTAACCATGCACATAATTATTTGGTCCCACTTTGAATCTAATTTAAAATTCTTGGCCTCAACAACTTATTTTGTCAGCTAGCAAAGTGTTTGATCCATTTAATTACACACTGGGTGAAAACTTACCAAATTTTCTTGAAGCCAAAGGTGAGGTATTTTTCCCCATTCAACATGTATCCAATGACTGTTCATGTACAATACATGAACAATCCTCAGAGAAGGTACTGAGACCCAGGACTCAGCCTTCACCCGCCACTGGGCTGAAAAGTCATGCTCACTCTCCATGGACCAGTGAAAATTCAGGTCTTTTCTGCAAAATGGACTAGCTTCAAGGTTTGAGAGTGTCCTTGCTCCAGGACACAGGCCAGAGGCAGCTGTGTGCTCCATGCTTCCTGCCTCAGGCCAGAGAGGGGGCTGCAACAGGAAAGTCATCTTAAATTTGAAATCATCTTGGATTCAGAGAAATGTGGTATTTTCTTTTCTTGGGTTTGAATTTCCCATCTTTTAACTACATTGAAATCTCACCTTGCTCTTGTGTTAAGAGACTGCAATTGTAGTGGAAATACACACAGTATACTTTTGGGTCAGGTCAGCAGAAGCTTTTATTCAAATGAAACTACAGCTGTAGGGGGGACTCCAAAGTGACATGGATCTCCCAAGCACTTGGAAGGGGTTCCCCCCCAAGAGCAAAATCAGGAGGCTTATATACTTTTTAATAGTCGCTTACAACTCACGTGATCATATAGTGGAGTTTGCTAGGAAAAGCAGCTACAAACAAACATTAGCTCATACTGCTTTGCTGTTATCAGGATGGGAACTTATGGGGGAGGCGAGGTTAGTTCACAAACCTCCTTCTTGCACCTGGAAATCAGAGTTGTATACATACTTTTTGCTATCTTCAAGGCCGCGGTGAGCGAAGCAGTTGCAGAGGAGTTACAAAGAACAAACACTTTCCCTTATCTGTTCTACTATACAGAGCCAGCAATTCCCCACAAAGCGGTCATGTCATCTTATAACTCGTATGATCAAAGTTTAAAGCATTTATTTTTTTTCTGATTCCACAGTCCCCCCTTTGAGACTATTTAGTCTCACTTTAGCCTTAAACTTCCATTTTCATAAGTCCCTCTATTTCATCATGCAGCCTTTCATGTTTTCTTTCAATCTGCTCACACTTTTGTAACACCATTATTCTAGACTCTGCCATGTGTTTTCTTGCCTTGTGAAAGCTTCTTCTGCTGGCTTTCACACAGCAGAGGATCAGTTGCACTAAGACATAAAACATTGTCAGAACTATCAAGACAAACAATATTCCATACAGGATTTTTTTACTAAGGGCTCTGAAATCTGGGAGCCAGGAGGTTAGCCAAGACTACATTTCTTTTAGACCCCACTTGGTATTTTTTGAGGACACTTGATGTAGGACCCTTAACTGATTTCGACTTTTGCGAATGTCGGTTTTTATTCGCATGTTCTGATTGACGTAGACACAACAGGTGGAGTTTACTAAGGCACATACTCTTCTCTGGGATACTAATAGGTAATTTAGGGCTATGTGGTTTTGTATAGTTACTTGTGAGATCTGGGAGATCTCTTCTTGCAGAGCCTGAATTGCATCCGCAGTGGCATTTCCCATAGCTTCCATTGTGGCTGAAATGTTAATTATGGCTAGTTCCAATTCTCTTACTCCAAGCCATGGTATGAAGGTTCTCACAAATCGATGGAACCCTGTGTTTCTGATAGCTAAGGGGTTAACCGCCCTTTTCATGTGATGGTTGACATTTTTTACTTGTTTCAGATATATTACACTACGCATTTTGAAACCAGGGATAACACATCCAAGAGTGCATGCCCCCACCCAATTCCAGGGCAAGATTTTATGAGCCCTGTTTCTGCAAAGCCAGTAGAGGCCTGGGGCGAAAGGGTTGGGCTGAGGTGTTGGGTTCAGGGGAGAGGTTACTAGCACTTGCACCCTGATGCTCCTCACTTGCCTGAGTGAGGTCCTGAGGGTCTTTGTCCTTGGCCTCAGGGAAAGATCCCAACCTTGGTTGGAATATAGCTGCTTCGGGGTCCAATGGAGGTGATACCTTCTTGCAGTGCGAGGCGTGAGTCCACGTTTGGTGACCTTGGCAACGAACAGCAGAATTAGTGGTCAGAAGTACCTGGAAAGGTCCTTTCCATCTGGGTTGAAGTGCGTTTTTTCGTTGATAGACCTTTACGTAGATCCAATCCCCTGGTTCGAGGTTGTGACAGGGAACATCCGGTGGTTGAGGTAAGGCTTCTTGGACCTGTGAATGAACAGACCTGGCATACTTCATTAATGCCTTGCAATAATTTAGTACAGTTTCATCAGTTAATTGTAGGTCTGTTTGGTGTGGGGCAACAGGTGGTGTAGCTGGCATCCTCATGGGTCGTGCCATGAGTATTTCATAAGGGGTTAGGCCATGTTTTCTGTTAACAGTGTTCCTAATGTGCATAAGAGCAATGGGCAGCGCATCAGGCCATTTGAGGCCTGTTTCAGCACAAATCTTCGAAATGCGCGTTTTTAAATCAGAGTTTTTACGTTCTACAGCACCACTCGATTGTGGATGATAACTACAGTGTAGGTGTTGCTGTATGTTGAGTGCTTGGCAGATGTTTTTTACTATCTGTCCTGTGAAATGGGTGCCGCGGTCACTATCTATTGTGAGGGGCAATCCAAATCTAGGGATGAATTCTTTGAGCAATTTCTTCGCTACAGTGATGCAATCAGCATGTACGCATGGGTAGGCTTCCACCCATCCAGAGAACATATCAATAATAACAAGAATGTACTCATAAGAACAGCACTTAGGTAGTTGTACAAAATCAATTTGCAGATTTACAAACGGTCCCCATGGAGGGGGATGGGCTGCAGGTGTCGTTTTTACCCGTTGCCCAATGTTGTGAGCTAAGCAGATGGGACAGGAGCTACAGTACTGTTGTGCCATGGAAGGAAAATTTGGGGCAAACCAATTTCTTTGTACTGTAGCAATCATCCCCCCTTTGTTTGTATGGGCCACAGAGTGGGTTAAACGAGCAAGATGTGGCAAAAGCTCTCTAGGCGCCACCAGGCGGCCGTCCGGGGAGCGCCAGAGAGAGTCGGGGTGCAGTGAACATCCTGCACGCAGCCAGTCATTTATTTCCTTTTTTGGGGCCTGATTTTGAAGAAGGGCCAGACTTGAAAGGCTAGCCAAAGGAGACTGGTCTGCTGAAAAACAAACGAAAACAGAGTTAGGAGCCTGTGGGCCAGAAAGGGCCGCGTTTCTGGCAGAACGGTCTGCCAGATCATTTCCTCGTGTGACATCATCAAAGGGTTTCTCATGAGCTTTACATTTAACAATAGCAATAGCAAGAGGCAATTGAACAGCTTCTAAGAGCGCTTTTACATAACAACCATGACTGATTTGGGTCCCTGATGAAGTGAGGAATCCTCTTTGTTTCCAGATTTGTCCAAAATCATGAACAACACCAAAAGCATACTTAGAGTCAGTATAAATGGTTGTGGTTTGATTTTTTGCAAGAATGCAAGCACGTGTTAAAGCAATGAGTTCAGCAACTTGAGCAGAACGAGCTTGGGGTAAAGAATAGGCTTCCAAAACAGCATACTGAGTGCATACTGCATATCCCGCAACTAATTTGCCTGCATTATTTCTAAGACAGGAACCATCAACAAACAAAACAAGGTCAGAGTTCGGGATAGGAATGTCCTTGAGGTCAGTTCAAGGGGTTAACAATTGAGCTGTGACAGACAGGCAATTATGAGGCTTACCATCAGAGGTGATTGGCAGAAGTGACTCAGGATTTAGAATTGAGCAATTTAAGGTTACATTTGCAGCTGACAGTAGAAGTTTCTCATACTTAGTCAGATGGGAATTGGAAATGTGCTGAGTTTTGCCCTAAATAGTGTACTTTAGACTTACAGAGCTGCAATTTAGATTTTGAGGCCTTGTGGCTTTTATTTTATTTTTTTTTTTGAGCTAAAGCTGTGAGGAGTGTCAAAGTATCTTGTTTACAGGCCTTTAAAGTGGATGAGGCTAACAACAGATCATTGATATACTGAACAAGGGTGGACCCCCCCCCCTTTGAACATGATAGGATCCAAATCCTTCTTCAGGATCTGGGAAAACAGAGTGGGGGACTCCTTGAGGGAGTCTTGTCCAGGTATATTGGAATCCCTGATAAGTAAATGCAAACACATACTGGCTATCCTCATGAACGGGGATGGAGAAAAAAGCAGAACAAAGGTCCACTACTGTGAAATATGTAGCATCTGAAGGGATACAGGAAAGAAAAGTGGCGGGGTTAGGGACCACGGGGAAAGCGGGTAAAACAGCAGCATTTACAGCTTGATGGTCTTGCACAAAGCGATAAGTATCTTTACCAGGTTTCTTGACAGGTAGGATAGGTGTGTTACAAGGGGAGCGTATTGGGACAATAATCCCTTCCTCAAGGAGTGAGGAAATGACAGGCTTGATCCTTTCCTCAGCTTCCTTTGTTCAAGATGATACGCACTGGTTCAGCACTCAGCATGTGCCCCACTTCATTTGCATGGGTGGACCACAGCTGTGGAGGTACTCGTGCCAACAGTTCCTCTTGCAAGTAGGAAGTGTCAGGTTCAGAGTACTCCTGGGTTAGCAAAGCCACAAGCTCGGTTTCTCGATGTTCCGGTACCTCAAGGTAAACACCATCTGGGCTATAATAAATCACGCATCCCAGTTTACACAGCAAATCCTTTCCAAGAAGGTTGACAGGTGCATAGGGGCTAAGAAGAAAGGCATGATTTTCAGACAAAGGGCCAATACAGATGGAGACAAGTTCAGAGATGGGATGTGGGATAGGTTGTCTGCCTATACTGACAGCATTTACAGTTTCAGGAGAATGAGGTAGGAAAGGAAATTCAGTAGCTTTTAGTGTGTAGCGGGAAGCTCCGGTATCAACAAGACAGGAGACAGGTTTACCAGAAATAAGGCATTCAACAAACAGACTAGATTGGTCAGTAGCAAGCAAAGGAGTGATGATGTTACTGTCCCTTAGCCTGTCCTATTCAACACTGGGAAAATTGACAGGAAGAGGAGGTGGGGCCTGGGGTCTGGGTCTTTGGCTGCGGCGGTTGGGGCATCATGGTTAGCCGCAGCAAGGACTTCAGTCAAATCTTTAGTTTCCCAGCCAATAATTACTGTTTGAATTTTCTCAGCAATTTTAGGGTTAAGTCCCTGGATGAATGCTGCCACTATTGCTTGTTTAGCATTTCCGACTGGGTTATCCATTCCTGAGTATCGTTCAAATGCCTGTTTGAGGCGTTCCAAATAGTCACTGGGGTGTTCATTTTTGTTTTGTTTACAGGTATTTATTTTGGTCCAGTCTGCCTTTTTTGGGCAAATTGTGAGAACTGCCTGAACCAAAGCATTTCTCTTGTCAATAAAGTCTTGGCCAATCCCTGGGTTTTGATCTGGCCAAGTACAGGCAGCATACAGACGTAGCATAGTTTCCTTGGGCAAAATCGATCGCATGAGCTGATTAATGTCAGCCCATGTTGGATTATAACAATTTATAACAGTCTGCAATTCTTCCTGAAATTTTTCTGGGTCTTCCCTGATTTTGGGGAATTTTTGAGTTAAATTGTAGAGATCACCTGGAGTCCAGGGTGCATGCACGGTTACTATATTTTGTCCATCGGTGCCAATGCCTGGCATTTGTCTTAGGGGGTAAACTTGTGCAGCTCGGGATCTAAGATTGATGGGAGATCTTTCCATGCCTATTCCCATTCTTCTAAATACACCTGTGGTGGGTTGTGACCCAGGAGTAAATTGCCACACTGGTGATGATTGAGTGGCAGATATGGTGGATGAGTCCAGACTATTAAGCTCCGTGGATGGATTTACTGAAGGAGCTTCAGCTAATGAGTTACTAGCCTGGGCTGCAGCCTGATGTTGAACCGGTTGTTGCTGATGTGGGAGTCCCAGGAGAGCAGGGTTCGAACAAAGGTCAAGGATATCCTCTGCTGGCTCCGGTGGTGGGGGCGCCCCGGGCAATGCTGGATACATCGGAGCGGTGGCCGGCGTGTAATTTGGGGGAGCAGCCAATTTCTCCCGAACAGCTTGTAACTGCTGTTTTAATTTTTCTTGAGAGTCTTTTAGGCTCCTAGTTTGAGATTCTGTCCGCCTTTTGGACATTTCATCATACCAATAAAAGAACGCGTCCCACTGGTTTTGTGGTGTTTTGGATCCACGGGACTCTAAAGCCCCTCTTAAGTGCACTATTTTATCCTGATCAAATGTTCCTTCTTGTGGAAAATGCTTCACAGGATCATCCCTAGTATACCAGTTCCACTTATCCAGGTACTTGCAAGCCTCGGGAGAATAGTGTGTGTACATAAAGTACGCCGGAGTCCCCTTAGGGGGGACGGGAACTTGTTTAGACTGACTCGTTCCCATTTTCAGTCACACAGGGAGACGTAGGAGAGGCTTATTTAGGATGTCCGGGCCGCTCAGTGCCTTGCCCCGCAGTTTTTCACTGCCCAGACAAAAGGCTTCTGACCCGACACCGGCTCATAAAATGGAAATGGGAAGGGAAACACAAGAGGAATCCTTTCACTCCTGCTCTCGGCAGAAGCTACTGGGACAAGGGGTTTGGAAAAGACAAAATCACTCAGACGCCCTGTCCACTGGGTCACGAGGTTTCAGCTGGGCCCCCTTGCTTTCGACGCTACCTTTTTTAGGCAGAATCGGGGCGGCTAGACCCAGCCTTAGTCCCAGACCTGGTCAGTGGCTCATTTTTCTAAATGCACACACACACATTTATTCAATCACTGGGAAGCCCTGTCCACTGGGTCACGAGGTTCCAGTTGGGCCCCCTTGCTTTCAAAACTGCCCTGTCAGGCAGAATTGGGGCGGCTGAACCCAACCGTAGTCTCAGACCTGGTCAGTGGCTCATATTTCTAAATACACACACATGCACATTCATTCAGTCAGCCAGACCTCCTCCCCCACACCGCCTTAGTTAATTAACGACAAGCCCGATGTGCTGTAGGATGAAGGTGCTTCATACAGTTTCTCCCTAAATAAAACGTACGTTACCAGACACAAAATGGGATCCTTTACCAGACAGAAAATTTTAGCCGGCAGTAAGGTTCAGACTGACCTGCTTTAACAAGGTTCAGATCCAGTTACCACGGCCAAGTTGGGAGCCTACGGGCAGTCCTCCTCCAAAACCCCAATAGAGATTTTGAATTAGGTCTCTTACCTCTCAAGTTTGGCACCTCGGGGTTTGGGGGGGGCAGTCCGCGGTCCTCCTTCCTCCACACGTGTTCTGGATCCAAGTCACGGCACCAGGAATTGTCGTGGAAACACACGCAGCATACTTTTGGGTCAGGTCAGCAGAAGCTTTTATTCAAAAGAAACTACAGCTGTAGGGGGGACTCCAAAGTGACATGGATCTCCCAAGCACTTGGAAGGGATTCCCCCCCAAGAGCAAATCAGGAGGCTTATATACTTTTTAACAGTCGCTTACAACTCATGTGATCATATAGTGGAGTTTGCTAGGAAAAGCAGCTACAAACAAACATTAGCTCATACTGCTTTGCTGTTATCAGGATGGGAACTTATGGGGGAGGTGAGGTTAGTTCACAAACCTCCTTCTTGCACCTGGAAATCAGAATTGTATACGTACTTTTTGCTATCTTCAAGGCCGCAGTGAGCAAAGCAGTTGCAGAGGAGTTGCAAAGAACAAACACTTTCTCTTATCTGTTCTACTATACAAAGCCAGCAATTCCCCACAAAGCGGTTATGTCATCTTATAACTCGTATGATCAAAGTTTAAGGCATTTATTTTTTTTCTGATTCCACAGGAAGAACAGAAGCTTTTTGTCTCTTCTCTCTATAGCATTCAGCATTGTGTAGACTTTCGTCTATCATCTATTTTTTAGAAATGAGATAGTGTATACAGAGAGCATATTACTCAGTAATATACCATCAACCTCAATCCTACCACCCTATCTGGGAAAAAAAATGACAAAAATAAAATGGGTTCAGAGGGTCCATGCCAGAGCTGTCTTATGATTGGGGTTCACCACACATCAGGAAGCTGCTTGAGGTCGGCAGTTTGATTGTGGCACAAGAGGCCCCTCCTGGAGAAGTGGTAGAGCACCAATCTTTGCTCCCTTGGAGAGGCTGAGTTTCCCCTTTCTCTAGTTGCAGATTCCTTCTCCCCTTGGGGGGCACTTTGCTCTTCAGCAGCCCCTAGCAGCTTCTCTCTCCTCCCCAAATCAGGGAGTGCCACACTCCAGTCTTTCTCTTAACCAATCTGCCTGAAGAAGTCTTTGTTCCCCCTGGCCCATCAGGACAGAGGATTTTGCATATCTCGACCAAATACAAGGCCCCAGCTTTCCATGTGCACATGGCCAAAACAACAGAGGCCATCTTGCCTACATGGCCAGAATGTTGTTTTTTTTCTTCTCAGCAACAGGCCACAGGAGAAAAATAAAGGACAAAAAAGGTAAATACAAAAAAATTAGAATAAACAGCAACCAAAGGTACACACTCTGCCATACACAGCACAAGTGTGTGCGGGTGTTACATAAATAATTAATTTTGTACAAAAGGTATCAAGTTAACACATTTCAAATGGAAGTTATTTTTAATAGAAATCAGAGTTCACAGAATACCCCACAAACGACATATTTTTCACCTTGAAAAAGGGACCATTAAATATTGACTGGACAGTTGTGTCTGTAAAGATATTAAGTCTACTACTGTAAGATTTGACATTAGTTGTAAATCTGTTCTTGAACTCATAGATCTACATTTCTGTTTGCATAAGTAATCATTTCCTGGAGATGATCTAAACACATCTCTGAAGAGGGCAAGTTGATGAATAAAAGGGAATATGAGCCACTATATACTAAATCTTGAACAGAAGAAGATTTACATTAACATTGATGCTTCTCACATTTCATAAAATCATAGAATCAAAGAAAGAAGGACTGGAAGGGACCTGTAAGATCACCAAGTCTGGTCCCTTGACATGGGCAGGAGGTAACGGGCTCAACCAAGCTCAATGAGGTGCTTGTCCAGCCTCCTCTTGAACACCACCAGGGATGGCAACTGCACCACCTCTGCTGGGAGTGCATTCCAGATTTTGGTTACCTGTACAGAAAAGAAGTTTTTCGGTATGTCTAGCCAAAACTTTTCCCTGACTAGCTTGTGCCCATTGGTCCTTGTCCTTCCAGGGAGTGCTTTTCTGAAAAGTTGCTCTCCCAGATCCTGGTATTTTCACTTGACATATTTGTAGGTGGCTATCAAGTTGCCCCTCAGACTTCTTTTACTCAGACTGAACAAACCCAAGTCCCAAAGTCTCTCTTCATAAAGCCTATCCCCCAGGCCCTTGATCATGTAGGCAGCCCTTCTCTGCACCCTTTCAAGCTTGTCCACATCCTTCTTGAAGTGTGGTGCCCAGAACTGGACACAGTACTCCATCTGTGGCCTCACTAACACTGAATAGAGGGGAAGGAGCACCTCCTGGATCTATTGGCGACACATCTGCTGATACATGCCAGAGTTCTATTTGCTCTGCTGATGACTTCATCATGCTGGTAGCTCAAATTCATCCTCTGGTCAATTGTCACCCCCAGGTCCCTTTCAACTGCAGTGCCAGGCAGTGGACCACCACCCATTGTATAGGGATGGTGAGGGTTCATCCTTCCCAGACGAAGGACCTGGCACTTGTCCCTGTTGAATGTCATCTGATTGCATTCAGCCCACAGGACCAGCCTGTCAAGGTCATCCTGGATCTTTATTCTGTCCTCAGACATGCCCGCTTGTCCTCACAGCTTGGTGCCATCCACAAATGTAATCATTGTGCTTTTCACTCCCTCATCCAGGTCATTGATAAAGATGTTAAAAGCACGGGCCCAAGCACTGATCCATAGGGGATACCACTGGAGATGGCCCTCCAGGATGAGGTCACCCCATCAATTACCACTCGCTGGGATCAGCCACTGAGCCAGTTGCCAACCCACCTCACTATAGACTGGTCTAGGCCAGTACTCTCCAACTTAATTAAGAGGATTTCATAGGAAATAGTATCAAAGGCCTTCCTGAAATCTAGGTAGATGATGTCCACCTCCTGTCCCATGTCCAGCTGCTTAGTTACCTGGTCATAAAAGGACACCAGGTTTGTTAGGAATGAGGTCCCCTCAACGAGGCCATGCTGGTTGTTTCTCAGTACCTCACCAGTTGCAAACTTGTGGTTGATGGCCTCCTTGACAACTTTTTCAAATATTTTTCCCAGGACCAATGTCAGACTTATCAGTCCATAGTTAGTACGGCTTTGTGAAATTTCAGCAGCTGTTTCGTTTTGGAGGTGTTTGGGGCCATTTTGGCACGCAAAACACCAAATCCAAATCAAAATGGAAGGCTCTGAAACATCTCCGAAATGAAACAAGGCATCCAGAACATTTCAGAAATGTTTCAGAAAATTTCAGAGTTTTGGAGCTGGGCTTGCAGGAAAACAGCTGTACACTGCTGCCCCACTGCACAACTCAGCTCCGCAGGGAGCAAAGATCTGCCCCAGGGGTCTCCTCACTGCAACTGCCTGCCCCACGCTACCCCGGTGATGTGGGGCTGCATGGGGTGGGGAACGGTGGCGAAGAGACCCCAAAGTGGATCTCCATTCCCTGTGGAGCCAGGTCATGCAGTAGGGCAGTGCTGGTCCCTGCTGCGTGACCTGGCTCCACAGGGAGCAGAGTTCTGGGGCAGCAGCAAGGAGACCCTGGCACAGATCTTTGCTCCCTGCAGATCCAGGTTGCTTGGCAGGGCGGTGCTGGTCCCTGCCATGAGACCTGGCTCCAAAAGGAGCAGAGATCCAGGGTAGCATGGGGCAGGCAGTGGCGATGAGGAGACCCTGACTATGGATCTCTGCTCCCTGCAAAGCTGAGTTGCATGGCACGGCCCAGCAAGGTTGCTCGCCACTCTGTGCTGCTTCTCTGCCCCACAACCTGGCATGACAGGGCTCAGGGATCCACGCGGGGGCCTCCTCACCTGCACAGAGAGCAGCAGCCCCCCCCCCAGACGAGCCACCCATGGCCCCGTCCTGCTCCCCGCTGGGGCCCCAAGCCCCTGGCCCCAAGGCCCGCCTGGCTGGCTAGTAGGGCTGTGCAAAGCTTGCAGCCCATTCAAAACAGATTCAGAGGAAGCAGATTCAGACAAAACAAAACAGGACAGTCATCTGAAACACCAAAATGAATCTCTGTCCTCTGAAATGGCTGAATCTGAAACTGAATCAAAACACATCCCTAATAGTTTCACACAGCCCTAATAGTTAGCAGGGTTGTCCCTCTTTCATTTCTTAAAGATGAGCACCACGTTAGCCCTCTTACTGTTGTTTGGGACTACTCCTGAGTTCCACGACTCTTTGAATAGCCTCACCAGAGGCTATGACCTCGGCCAGTTCCTTCAGCACTCTCGGATGGAAGTCATCTGACCCAGCCGACTTGAAAGTGTCCATGTGATCTAAAAGTATCTTCACCTGTTTGGGACTGATTTTATGTGGACTGCTGTCATCGCCATATGCTCTACACTTCTGGACAGGTGATGAGTTCTTGCCTGGTTTCAGGAATACTGATGCAAAGTAAGTATTAAGGAACTCTGCCTTTTCACCCTGGTCAACTGTGGGCTTCCCCGTGACCCCATGCCCTCCTCCTCCGTGTTCAGCGGGGGTGCCACAGTGGAGCCTGATTTTTTCTTGCTCCCTATGTACCCATAGAAGGATTTTTTGTTGTCTTTAACTTTGGTTGACAGCTTGATTTCCATGCATGCCTTGGTGTCCCAGGGGAGCCAGGGTTATAGGAGGACCCCAGGCCAAAGCAGAAAAAAAGCCCCACTTACCTTCTGCAGGGTCCGAAAAGCATGAAGAAACACGCACGGTGAAACCACCCACACAGTTCATCAGCCGTGCTTATATTCAGCTAGGGCAGGGTGACGTCAGCTGGAGATGCCACCCAGTGGAGATAAAAAGCTGCCCCGAGAGCACAGGAGGGCAGCAGGTGAGCGGAGACTTGAGGGGGAAGTCCACACCCCGAGGGGCACAACTGCTGCATCGGGCAACGCGGGAAGCTGGGAGCCTGGGGAGGCTCCAACAGCGAAGCTGGCAGCGATGCTGGCAGCGGAGCCCGCAGCGACACCGGCAGTGGAGCCTGCAGAGGAGCCGGCAGAGGCATCAGCAGCAGCACCTGCAGCAGAGCCGGCAGCTGCAGCAGAGGAGCCGGCAGCTGCACCGGCAGAGGAAGCGACGGGCAAGTCAACGGAGGTGTCAACTGGCGAGCCAGCAGGGAAGTCCCGGAGAGAAGGTAAGAAGGGCGTGGCCGACAGGAACCCCAATGGGGATCGCCGCGGGGTGCAGCAGAAGACCCCAAACAGGGACGGAACAAGCAGCAGATGGGCCCCACTACATCCCAAGGTTAAATCGACTGGGACTCCATACCCAAGTGGGGCAAGCAACCGGGGCTGGGCACCTAGGCACAGGGGAACCACGGGGCCCATAGGTTAAGGGCACTCTTCGTGGCCTCCTGGCCCACTGGCCGCATCGCTTTGGCTGTCACGGTGGTGGGAATTGCACGCTTCGTCACAGGGTGGTTGGGATAGGGCACTAGGTATATGGGTTAGTTGGATCCAGGTCCAAGGGCCTTGAAGTCTTCACGTCGAGTTGCGACCTGAAGACACTGAGATGCGTGGCTGGAGGGCCACAGGAAGAAGTCGGGTGAAGCCAAGGATGCCAAAGGGCCAGAAGACCTGCGACCCAAGGTGGTGAGTGGCCGGGGTGTAGGGGAGGTCGGAGCCCCGTGAGTGCCCGCCAGGAGGCATGATGACCCTGGAGGCTGCCTCGAAGGGGAACCCCTCCACTGAGGTACCATTCAAAGTCGTGGCAGGCGAGTTAAGGGGACCCCCCTGACGTCAGCCGGGGTAGTCTTTGGGGTCCACTTGCAAGCCCAGGACAGGCTCAATTGATAGTCTGGGCTAAGGCCACATGAGAGCGCCTAGTAGAGCAGAGGCAGGCACACTTGGCTTTCTGTCTCTCATTTCTTCAGACCCTGACTGTGTGAGTGTACTCTTCTCTGGATACTGAACTATTTTTCCACTGCATATACTCTTTTTTTTGTTTTTTTTGAGAAGTTCCCTAATGTGTCTGTTGAGCCAGATGGGCCTCTTGGCCCCTTTCCCTCATTTTGACCACATGGGGATGAGCAGTGAAAATAGTCTCTTTGAGAAAACACCATCCTTCATGAACTCCCAAGTCATCCAATCACTGGTTGCAAAGGGCCTTACCAACAAGACTCCTGAGCTTACCAAATTCTGCCCGTCTGAAGTCAAGGACTTCTGTTCTGCTGGTAGAATTCCCAGCCTTTCGGTGGATGGTGAATCTAATCAAATCATAATCACTGTCACCCAGAGCACCTCTGATCTTTAGGTTGCCTTTCTTCAGCACTTAGCCTGAGATTCTGGCAAAGGAAAGCTGAGATTGACCAATTTTATCTTTAAACCTTTAAGGTAGAATTCTATTTCTGTTTGAGTGTCTAAATGGCAGATTTTAGCTATTTAGGTGCCAAAAATGCCATGTACATTAGGGCTATGCGAAGCTCCAGTTGCTGATTCGATTTGGAGGAGATTCGATCTGATTCGGCAGCTGAATCTCCAAATCCAAATTGAATTGGGAGACCAATGAAAAGGTCCAAATTGATCCAAAGCCTGCGAATCAATTTGGGGAAAAATTCGTAGGAGATTTGGTGATTCAGGCAGTCCCTGCTCACTCCCGCGGGGAGCTGGACCCAGACTCCATGCCAGTAAGTAAGGAGCAGGAAGGATGGTAGGTGGAAGGGAGCAATAAGCCAAATCCATAGTGAATACTAGGTGCTTCACACAGGCCTAACGTACATGCAGGTGATTTTATTTCTCCACACATGTGGATGCTTAAGTGTGGGCACATAGTCTGAGCTACACACATGGGCTACACACTGGCCTTGTATATGTGGTCTTTGTTGGTGTGTGCTAGAGTCTAAGGCATGAAAATGTAGGTAGCCAGAAACCCAAGCCTGGCAGGTGTTAGATTCAGAGAAGCAGGGCCTCTCCTGTGTTTTATACCTAGTAGCTGAGTGGTTAAGTGTGGCAAGGTCTAGAGACCCTTTAAGGATCCAGAAGGGGACAGCTAACCCTCTTTGGCAATGAGGGACTGGGAACATTTAGAAAGGGCCCTAGGGACAAGAAGAGGGACAAAGGCTGACAGCATCCCAGCACCAGATGGTTTGTTAAAATACACTTCAGAGATCCCAAAGAAAGGTTCAGCCACCGAGGAAAGCAACCCCACCCACCAGTCTACCAATCTGACCTGCTCACAAGCAGAGGGGCAAGACCCATCAGCTAGGAGGGACAGAAAGACAGTAAAAACCCTTGACATCTGAAGCAACAGATGGGGAAAGAATTCCTCCCAACCCCATGCAACAACCAGCAACGCACAGGATCATTTAAAAAAAAAATACAAACACCCCACACTCTGGTCTTCAATCTAAGGACAGCAAACATAATTCCACACATCACACACCCTAAAGAGAAACCCAGAACTCCCCTTTCTGTATCCCTGTCTGGCCCCGATAGCTGGATGGGACTGGCTTCCAGCTGCCTAAGTGCCCACAACTGGCCCCCATTAGAGTGTTTGACATGGCTTCTGCATATAAGAAGTAGCCATGGCAGTGCTCTGTAAGCTTACATTAAGACAGGGTCCCCTCTGTCTGTTCCATGATCCTTGGCTCCTTGTCTTTTCCACCTTACTCCTGCCTGAACCTTTTCCCCAACTTACATCCTCCATCTTGTTCCTGCTTGCTCCCTCTGCCTTGACCCTCTGGCTCTGGACTTCTGGGTTGTGACTGCTTGGCTCTGAACCCCTACCTTGTAACCATTGTAGTGCTGTGCACCAACACCTCATGACAGTATGCAAGGCCCAAGAACATCAGTATCAGCTGAAGAACAGTCCCTATTGCTGTTCATTAGGATTTCCCTTATACAGGGGTCAGCAACATACAGCCCACAGGCCAGATTGGCCCATACAGCCACTGAACCTGCCCCATGAAGCAAAAGGGCTTTGCCTGTTCCTGCACCACAGCTGCTTCTCAGGTCTGGCTCTCCTGCACAGCTGCATGTAGGCTCAGCTTCCAGCCAGCTGGGGGCTGCATGGGGCTAGGGAGCTGCAAAGTGCATCCATACTGCTACTGCTTCTCTACTTTCCTCTCACCCCGCACCTCCTAGCTGTAACACAAGTACAGCTGGAAGCTGCACAGCCCCAATACAGCTCCCCATTGTTGGATTAGAAATGGTATTTAAAGGCTTGTTTTTCAGGAATTGGCTTCTAGGTATAAATATATGCATTAGAATGGTTCAGAATGGGCAGCAGGGGTTAACTGATTTCTAAGAAGCCTGGGTCTCACACACACAAAGTTTCACAAAGCCTTGGAAGCAGGCAGGCTGTCTAACACAACAAGGCCAATGGATGGACACATAGCCTGAGAATCAAGGAGGCATGTACCATACTGCTAACACAGCAAGGACACATAGTCTGGAAAACAGTCTTGGACCTGGGAGTATGTACTACACTGCCCATAACATAAGATAAAGTGACACCAGCTAACAAGACCTCAGACCAGGGGGGGCCTAAGTCCTGTTTTGCAGGGAACAGACTAAATTAGGAGAAGGTCTAGAAGGTTACATGGATGTGTGACCACAGAGAGACAACCAACCAGAGATAGCCATGCATAAAGAGTCATCAAGAGTCAGCAAGAGGGAAGGAGAATACAAAAGCAGAGACTTGAGAGTAACAAAAGGTCCCTCCCTCTTCCATCCTCCATCATCCCTCTTTGTCATCCCACCTGGGTCCCTCCCTGTCCTTCCACATTGTCCCTCCTTCCTGTCCTCCTCTCTGAGAGGGTCCCTGTCCCCGTCCCCCAGGAAGGGTCCCCGAGGCCACCATGGATAAAGGGTATACTGTGGCAGAATACCATCTCTGTCTCTCCCCAAACTCTGCTATCTGACAATTTGGTTACCATGGTCACCACAAAGGGCAGACTCCTCTGCCCCATCTATTCAGGTAACCCTGGGTTGTAACCTGAGCTGGATATATTCCTGAGGGAGGGGGAAGACCTGCTCCCTCTGCCTAGGTGACTGGCATCACATACCTGCGTAGTGGGCTTAAGTTTCCTATTGTTCTTAGCAATGCCAAGAGGACTGGAAGGGGGCTAAAATTCCTGCCAGTCTACTCGGCAACCAGTGATGCATTTCAAATTGGTTGGCTGGCAGCCAACAGTTGCTGGCCTTCATTGGATCAGGTAAATGAGGTTAGAAGGTCTATATAAGTGAAGGATTGCCCAGGAGGAGGGGCAGTAGCCATGATGAAAACTCACAAAGAGAAGCTGGACCATCTGAAACTCTCGCTCTTGAAACTCATGATCAGTGAACTGCCTGCCTCCAGAGGGAATCTCCACCTGCCTCTGGATGATACTTGTGAGTAAACTACCTGAGATCTAACTAGATATATAGCTTGTAGTAACACAGATGTGTAATCATTCAAAGGCTATCATGCCACCTTGCTCTAAGGGATTTCTCTGATATTGCTCTACCCTGTACCCTATTCCAAGCCTACTCCTTGTAACCAATAAAGTTCTCCTTTGTATCAATGCACCTAGATTATGCCTTGAGAGACTTATTGAGGTTGGCCTGTTTCTTTAACTGGATGTTAAAGGTGTAGACAAATGTAATTACTGATAGTAATAAGCTGTTAGGATGTAACTGTCACATAGGCATGATCCTGTAAACTGCTTCAACTTTAATCCTGTTTCATTCAGGTCCTGTATTGCTACATGAACAGGTAGACATAAGTTAGATTACAACAGTGGCTCCCTCTGCTCTTTCAAAATGGTTAAAAGGTATGTTTGTTCACACTCCAAGATGTAAATCAGTCACTAGCATATCCTACCAGATCTTATCCCACAGTTCAGCACTGCCCTGTAAAAATGTTAAATAACCATCAACCTCAGCTATTGCCTGAGTACCTGAAAAGTATTCTTTACCTTGGTGATGAAATCTCTGACCAAAACAAGATAGCTGTAGCATAATATAAAAACTGGCTAGTAATTGCTAAAAGGAGATATTGGAAGGAGAACCTACCTGAGTAATAACCACCTTCTAGCAGGGAGATCTGAGAGTGGTGATGAGAAAGTGCTTGGCATCCCCTCAAGACCTTTCCCATGGAGTCCCCCAGGGCTTCATCTTGTTGCCCCTCATGGTCTATGTGTATGTGAGGCCACTGGGTGAGGCTGTGAGGCGGTTTGGAGTGAGATGCCATCCACATGCAGATGGTACCCAGCTTTACCTCTCCTTCTCTTCTGACCCTGGCCCTGAAGTCTCAGTCCTTTCCCAGTGCCTGGATGCAGTTGGGGACTGGCAGCAGGTGAACCAACTGAAACTTAATCCAGACAAGACAAAGGTAATAATAGTGGGCAGACCACTTGACTTGGAGGGAAAAAGGGGAGATGGCAGGACTTGGAACACCAACACCTATCATTGAGCAGTTTCAGGCTCCCCTTGTGCTCTGGGATCCTCTGGCAACCTCTGGTTTTTCAGGTGGTATTCATGGCTAAAAGCACCTTTCATCAACTCCTTCTGGTGAGAAGACAACAACCCTTTCTTTCAGATTCATATCTGATTGTCATCATCCATGTTTTTGTAACCTCAAGGCTAGACTACTGTGATGTGCTCAACACAGAGCTGCTGAAAACTATCCAGCAGCTGCAGAACACAGCAGCCTACCTTCTAGCAGAGGTGGGTCACCAGGAGCACTTAATCCCAATCCTCCAGTGTCTGCAATGGGTCCCAATAGCTTTCTGGGAACAATTCAAGGTGCTATTTTGGCCTATAAGGCCATAAATGGTCTGGGCCCTGCTGCATATGAAAACCATAAAAGCTTGAACAGTGTACAAGACAATGGCTGGGGCAAGACTGGATTGTGGTAACAAGACTGCCACAAGAAAATCAAACTCCACTAATGGCTTACAATCCATTAGGTGTTGAGACAGTGTAGCTTGCAGTACCCAATACCAGACCAATGCCATAAAATAATAAAAGTGGTTAAAATTATTGGCAGAGTTCTGACATGCTCATCACATGTGTATTTCCAAGCTAAGAGAGCCAAAGGAAAAGCTGGACCAGTGAGCCAGTGAAGGCAAGGAAACTGCATATGCATTTCAATTGATCTAGCAGCTAAAGAAAACAAAAGGCTAAATATGCGTCTCAAAAGAAACCTGTAAAAGGTGCGTTGAATATAGGGAGGATGTTCTGTATGTGACATCCTCACATTTCTCAAAACAGACATCCTATGTCACTCTTAGGTGTTACAATGTCTCAATCATTTACTGTATGTCTGGAATTCTGTAAATAGACCATCACCAGTATAAGCTACTGCAAATTTGTCCCACTGATATACAGATACCCCAAAACAGGTTTGGTAACACCTCTAAGGATCCTGTTGGACCACTCAGACCCATCACCTGTAAATTGACCTATAATTGCAAGGGCTGCAGAAAAAAACACAGTCTTCACACCTAGACAAATCAAAAACAGGAGCCCTACAATTAACAGTTGTGTTATGATGCTCAACCTTTTCCTCCCTGTTTGTTTGGACTCTAATTGGCCACCCATCAAGGAAAATACTTTGAAGCTATACAATTAAACAGTATAAAAACTAAGCAGATTTGCCAGCAAGAGGAGTGCAGTCCAAATCAAGCCATCCTGTCACCCAGCTGACAAGTGAAGGATCCCTGCTTTGAGGCTGTACAAGAACTGCTTCTTGCCTGCATTGGGTAAAGATCTCTGTGCAGCTAACATAATACTAAGGACTAATAGCTTGTTTTATATTGGGAAAAAGAAGAGTCTTTTATCTGTTATTTAGTTTTGTAGCTTGTTGGTCGTTATTAAAAAAAAACCTTTCTGCTATTCATCAACCGAGTGTTGTGTCAATTCATAAAGCACTAGGTTTAAAAACCCACTTTCTAAGTGCAACAGGCCCTAGGTATCTAAGGAACCACCTTCTTCTCCCTTATGTCCCATCATGATCCATAAGGTCAGCCAAGAGCAATCTTGCACAAGTACCATCAGTCTACAAGTCCACCTGATGATAACACATGGAAGGTCATTCTCAGCAGTTGCTCCCCAGCTCTGGAACTCCCTGCCTCTTGAGGCCTGACACAGCCCAAGAGGTAAGTGTCCACTTCTCACTTGGACAAGTGTTTAGCAAACAAAACTAGGCCAATATATTGCTCAGTGGGTCTCTATCTTACATTCTAGACCCCCTTTTAAGTTATTTTATTCTCTTGTCACTGGCTTTTCTCTTGTCAATCTCCTATTTTAAAGATGCTCTTTAAAATACACACACACACACACACACACACACACACAAACAAACACACAAACACACAGATGCTGCATTATAGGCCCAGGATAACGTTATTCCTAACACAAGATAATTTAAAATTGCCTGGTCAAATACTTACCAAATATTTAAAATTAAAAACTTAGCAAGAATAAATTTAAAAGTAAAATTCCTATGTTGTGATATTAAATTGGACAACCCTGCCAGCCACAAGTTAACTTGATATCTTTTCTGACCAAAACCTTTATAAGAGAATCTGTTTCAGCTCCCTACAATCTTTAATGAAGGTACATAATTATGTATATTTAAAGTATGTGCATACCTCTAAAAGTATATGTAGCCAAAATAGGGTTATAACATGAAAGCCACTTGAGGACAGAATGATAATATATAAATTTAAATCATTGCATTGTTCTAAAGTCAGTCAATTTTTACATTTCTGTAACTTTTCCTGATCTATTTTAGCATACTTTATAAGTGAAACAATGTTTCTATTTACTGAAAATAATAAAAACAATATTTGTAATTTTCTCACAAGTATCATTCCAGAGATATCTATCTTTCCAAAATAGCAAAAGTCTAGTTTCACCTTAATAGCTTTAACCATGGTTTCAAAGGTAAACAAAATGCAAGCTACACATCTCAATCTATTCAACCTACACTGACCAGTGTAAGCTCTCAGGGACACGTTATCTTTTATTGGTGCTCTAGGAATGCTGACTTTGTAATGATTCTTTTCTCTCAAGACAAAGACAGGCTACATTTTACTGATTTAAAGATAAAACTGATACATTTTGTTCAGTGGTCTGTGTCTGTGCATTTGATTTAAAGAGAAGTAAAATAATAGCATGAAGTAAGCTGATAAAAGGAAATTATGCATCTGGTGTAGCAGAGCTCAGTGCTAGAAAAATTCAACTTTGTGAGGACTAGACATTGACCGCTACATTGACTACTTCAGGGAAAGAATGAACAATGAAATAATCAGCAACACACGCCACCACAACAACCTCTCTCTACCAGAGAAAAAGGCCATAGAATCTCTAAGATCCAACCACCAAATAGTAATAAAACCAGCAGATAAAGGAGGAG
>NW_005842125.1:1275046-1294224 GCF_000455745.1 Alligator sinensis | reverse complement strand
ACCACTGCATCTGTACTGAAGAGAACACCCGGGATCGCCACCTCACCAATCTTAAAAAGGCTTTCACCCAGCAAGGACACTCCTCCAGAGAGGTAGATCGCACGTTTGAAAGAGCCACCTGGATACCATGTGAAGAACTGCTGCAGTACAGAAGAAAAACACCCACAAATCGCACACCGCTGGTTATGACCTATCACCCATCCCTTGAACCTGTACGGAAAATCCTCAAAAAATTGCAACCCATTTTAGAAAAAGACCCTATTCTTAAAAAGATCTTCCCAGAGCCACCCATCCTAGCCTTCAGACAAGCACCAAACCTCGCCAACCTCATCACCAGAAGCAAACTTCCTCAAGCCCACAACACACCAAAAGGATCCAGACCGTGCCAGGACAAGAAATGCAAAACCTGCCAACACATCTCCACCACCCCCACTATTACTACACCCCACAACAGAGCCACCAGCATCCCTGGATCTTACAGCTGCACCTCCAAAAATGTAATATACCTCATCCAATGCACCAAATGCCCTGATGGAAGATATGTAGGAGAGACCAGACAACAACTGCGCACCAGAATGAATGCACACCGGAAATCCATCAAAGACAGAAACACTCAATTACCGGTGGGGGCACATTTCTCACAGGAGGGCCACTCTCTCTCCAATCTCTCAGTCCTGATCCTCAAGGGAAACTTACACGACACTTCTCAGAGACGAGCCTATGAGCTCCATTTCATCAACCTGCTGGATACTAGAGATCAGGGACTAAACATTGTAATGTATTAAAAATCCAATGTCTATCTGCCTGGCAACTGACTCCCCAGCCCAGCCCAGCCCAGCCCAGCCCAGCCCCTGGCTTGTTTACTTTTCATTCCATCCAGGAAGAGCACACACCAACTGCTGCAGCTTCCTGAGCCTGACAAAGGGTTTTTGAACCCGAAAGCTTGCTTAATAACTAATCTCCAACCATTTGGGTTGGTCTAATAAAAGATATCAAATTCACCCAAGGAACCTTCCTTGCTTATCATACATTTATGGCCAGATCCAACTCCATCAATCGTACACCTACATAGGACTTTGTCACCCAAGTCTGATCCTATTCTACCCTGTCTGAATACCAGAAAGGTAAGTGGGTCTTTCTCCTCCCCGCTTCCCTGTGACTTAATTTTAAGATCAAAATGACAGGATGTTCCAAAAATAAACATAGTAATGGACTTTGGGGGACTCAAATTCTGTATCTGACAGGTAGAGTCGGAGTTCACCGTTAGTGTATTAGCATCTATTTAACTAAACAGTGCCGAAAAAAATTAAGCATAGTATTAACATCATGTGCAGTGTATACCAAGGCTTTTAAGTCAAAAGCTTTCATAGAAAACAGAATATTTTAAAATAGAGAAAGACACAGAAATATATAAAACTGTTAGAGGGTGGCAAGTCAGAATTTTCTGAAGTATGACCTCTACTGAAACATAACCAAACAAACTTAAATTATCTAAATTATCTCTGAAAGTTGAAGTGCAAGTAGGTCATTTCATTCCAATCTTGAGCCAAATAGTGAGGAAGAATGAAAAAAACAAATATAGAAAATTATTCTTACTAGAGAGTTCCCCTCATTAACTAACTGTATATATGTAAGTTTAAATACTTGTTTTTAGCTACTGGTCTCATTAGTTAATATAGGGCAAGTCTGCACGTGCTATAAGGCAAAACAATAAACTCTGGTGCTTCTTGTGCTGGTGTTTATTTCTCTTGGGTGCTGTGTTTACAAGTATACCTAGAATCGCAGTGTGTTGAGCTGGATTGGAGCAGCCCTGGCTGGCAGGGGGCTAAGGGTCAGCCTGCCAGCCTGGGGCTGCTCCAACCATACTCAACATGCTGGCTAGGGCACAAGGGTACTCCCATGCAGGGCTAGCCAGCAGGCAGCCCCCACACTGAAGCACCCTCATGCCCCAACCATCTGTGTCAGCGCCTGCACATGCCATGTTGTGGAGTTAAAAACTCCACAGCAGTATAGTACTTGTATTTACAAATACTACCCTGCTGCAGAGTTAATTAGTTTCATGCATTCTAATAGGGCAGCATGGGTAAACAGGAGATGTTTACTGAAGAACTTATTAGTTTAGTCTGCAGTAAACCTCTTGTGTAGATGCACCCATAAATAGCACTTAAAGAAAGTTTCAAACCCATACAACAAGGTAGGGATGACAACATGCTGGTAGGCAAGAAGTTTGGCCTGGGTGCTAATGTTGTGATCATCAAAGACAATTTTGGACATCCAAAAGCAGCACTGTCAGATTTTATCCAGTGTTGAGTATCATTGGATATTGTTTACTTTTTGGGAAAGGTGTCTACCAGGTAGGGGAAATGCTTAGTATTCTCCAAGAAGTGTCCTCTCATCGTAATGTGTGGAGGAGTACCTGGTTGGTTTGGGGTAGGTTGGTAAAGCATCTTGGTTTTTGTGGAGTTGACAGTGAGTCCAAGCATTTAATATATTTCACAGTGACCTGGAGTCACCTGGAGAGACTTGGAGAGAGATCTGGAGCTCTCAGTTGAGTGAGCGTATACATGACACAATTTTCAGTGTATTGAAGATCAGTAATGGAGGTATTAGTTATCTTGAATTTGGAATGTAACTGTTTGATGTTCAGGGCTAGGGACAGACATTCAAAAAGCCTGAGCCTGAAATGATTCAATCTTTGTAGGTTAGTCTAACCTGGCAAGGCTGAACTGGTTTGTAACCATACAGACATCCCCTCTGAACTGAAGAAATGCTGGCACATGCCTGCAATGACTCAGACTAGAAGCCAGAGGGTGCTTGCTCTCTTCCCTTCTAGAGTACTGAGCTGAGTGAGGGGTGTGGGCAGGAAGCTCTGATTAGGGAGGGGTTCCCCCCCTTGCTGATCCTGACCAGCAAGGGAGCAAGCAGGGAGTCACACAGCATTTACTTACACAGCAGGGAGTTACACAGGGAGCAATACAGGAAGCACCCCATCAAAACAAAATCGAAGCCTCATTCATTAGTTTAAGCTCTTCTTAAACAGCTTTTTCCAAGGAAGGAGCTGAGTAGGGCTGTGCAAAACAGCACCATTTTGTTTCGATTTCCATTTCACTGTTTTGATGGGACAGTGTTTTGTTTTGAGTTTCATTTCATTTTGAAACGACTGTTCCATTTTGTTTCATCAAAACTGTTTGGCTGTTTCAATACTGTTTCAACATTTCAGCCATAAGCTATAATGGGGAAACACAAAAATGCCTATAAATTTGTCATTTTGGGGCAGATTTGAATGAAAACAGCAGGGATGGTAGCCCCTTCTGAGGCCATGAAGCCTGCCATATTTCAAGGGGTGCAGGGGTTTCTGGGAAACTGCACCTCAGGCTGCTGACAATCAAAACTTGTGTCACATGTGTGTTAAGGCACAGTGGGGTGAAAACTGCAGGCATGGTAGCCCCTGCTGAGGCCATGAAGCCTGTCAGGTTTCAAGGAGGTAGGTGCAGGAGTTTCTGGGAAACTGTACTTCAGGCTGCTGACAAGAAAAACTCATAACACACACACAATCACACGTTAAGGCATGCCCTCACTGGCCCTCTGCATGACACAGTAGTGGGCCTCCCAAACTGGGAAACTGTACTTCAGGCTGCTGACAAGAAAAACTCATAACACACACACAATCACACGTTAAGGCATGCCCTCACTGGCCCTCTGCATGACACAGTAGTGGGCCTCCCAAAGAGGCCTCCTCCTCCCCTACAGCCTCATTCTGGTTCACCACTTTAAATAACAACAGGTAATAATAACTTAGTGAGCAGCACAGTAGCACGAGCAGCATCTCAGGCAGCCAAACTGTGACAGAGCCTTTCTTTCCTCTCCTGTAGGAGCTTCTTCTCCAGCAGCTGCCAGAGAACTCTCTGTGCCAGCCCTAGCCCTGGGGTTTAGATGTGCCCAGGGCCCTGCGTCCTTCTGGTCAGCTGACCAGGGACAGGTGCTAGGGGTGTTTGTTTAAGGCGGGGTGGGAAAAATGAGGCCCGTGGGCCAGATGCAGCCTGCCAGGCCATTCTAAAAAATTTAGAAAATTAATATTTATCTGCCCCTGGCTGCCTGTCATGCAGCCCTTGATAGCTTGCCAAAACTCAGTAAGTGGCCCTCCACGTAACATAAATGCCCACCCCGGTCTAAGGACATGGAACTAGCAGACAAGGTTCTTTGGGTGAATCTGGTATCTATTAGTAGACCAACTGAATAGTTACAGAAATATATCTTAGCAAGGTTTTGGGTTGAAAAATCCTTCGTCGGGCTGAGGAAGCACTTGCATTTGTGTGCGTGTGTGTGTGTGTGTGCGCGCGTGCGCGCTGTTCTTGGATGGAAGGAATAGTAAAGAAGTCAGAGACTGGCATGCAATGCAGGCAAGAAAGCCAGTCAGTGATTCGGAAAGATTTGATCATAGACACAGCTTTAAATGTTTTTTCTACATACCTCTAGGTAGCAGGGGCTTGTAAATGCTGTGATGCTGGGGTACATGGAGTGTCCCACAGAAGCACGGGGGACTCCCCAGTGGACTCCACAGGAGACCCAGAAGTGGACCAGAATCGCTTCCATTCCACTTCTGGGTCCACTGTAGAGCACATGGGGGGGGGGGGGGCAGCACTGTAACTGGTGCCTCCTGGGTCTGGTGGGGCACCCAGGGTTCCCCCTGCACCCGATCAAAGAGCCAGGGGGGTGCAGGGGGCCCCCCGCGCGCTTCCTGGCAGACCCAGAAGTGGACCAGAGGTACTTCCATTCCACTTCTGGGTTCACTGCCAAGCACGTGGAGGGCCCCCCTCAAGACACTCCATGCGCCCCAGCATCCCAGCAATCATGAGCCACACCTGTTACCTCAAGGTATGTAGAAAAAACTTTTAAAGCTGTGTCTATGATTGAATAGCCGATTCTCCGAATCAGCATCGAATCTTAAGATTTGGATTCGGCCGAATTGAATCAGGAACACTGATCTGAATCAACAAATTGAATCACTGTCCCTGATTGGGCCAAATCCGAATCTGAATCAAATAGGACCCGCTTCGCACACCCATAATAGACATTGGAATTCTGACACACCACAACCTGCCAGATATGACTCCCCAGGCACCTCTCCACTTTTACCTGCGCTGCCACATCCTCCTACCTCCCACCACCCCAGCCTGTCCCTCACCCCCTGATACTTCCATTTCCATTTTTACTGACTGGCTTTCTTGCCTGGATTGCATCTGACTTCTTTACTATTCCTTCCATCCAGGAACAGCACACACACACACACAGAGACCAACTGCAGGTGCTTCCTCAGCCTGACAAAGGTTTTTCAACCCAAAACCTTGCTAAGATATATTTCTGTAACTAACTATTCAGTTGATCTGCTAAAACGTACTAGATTAGATTGACCCGAAGGAAAGGACCTTGTCTGCCAGTGTCACATCCTTAGACCAACACCCCTATCACCTATGTAACTAACTATTCAGTTGATCTGCTAAAACGTACTAGATTAGATTGACCCGAAGGAAAGGACCTTGTCTGCCAGTGTCACATCCTTAGACCAACACCCCTATCACCTAACTGGAAGGACACAGGGCCCTGGGCACATCTAAGCCCCAGGGCTGGAGCTGGCAGAGAGACTTGTCTGGCAGCTGCTGAAGAAGAAGCTCCTGCAGGAAAGGAAAAAAAGGTTCTAGTCTGTGACAGTTTGGCTGCCTGAGATGCTGCTGGTGCTACTGTACTGCTTACTAAGTTATTACCTGTTGACATTTAAAGTGGTGGACTGGACTGAGCCTGTAGGGGAGGAGGAGACCTCATTGAGGCACACTACCATGTTGTGTAGGAGGCCCCAGCACCAGTGAGGGTATACCTTAACACACACACACACACACACACACAGTGTCACCCATGTCACAAGTTTTGCTTATTAGCAGCCTGAGATGCAGTTTCCCAGAAACCCTTGCACCTGTCTCCTTGAATGCTGCCGGGATTCATGGCCTCAGCAGGGGCTACCATGCCTGCAGTTTCCAACCCACTACACCTTAGCACACACACGTGACAGGAGTTTTGCTTGTCAGCAGCTTGAGGTGCAGTTTCCCAGAAACTCCTGTACCTATCTCCTTGAAACTTGGCAGGCTTTATGGTCTCAGCAGGGGCTACTACCCCTGCAGTCTTCACTTCCCTGTGCCTTCACATGTAAAAGTGACATGAGTTTTGCTTTCAAGACTTGGAGGTGTAGTATCCCAGAAACCCTTGCACCTATCTCCTTGAAACTTGGCAAGCATCATGACCTTAGAAGGGGTTACCATCCATACATGTTTCATCCAAATCAGGGATGAAATGACAAGGTTATAAGCAGTTTTGTGCTTCCCCATTATAGCCTATGGGCAAAATGTCAAAACAGCCTCAAACCAGCGAAACAGTTTTGACAAAACGAAACAGAACAGTGGTTTCAAAATGAAACAAAACTTGAAACAAAACACTGTCCTGTTGAAACAGCAAAACGGTGATTGAAATGGAACAGTTCTGCTTCACACAGCCCTAATAATTACTAGGGCTGTGCGAAGCTTCAGTCTCTGATTCGATTCAGTGGAGATTCAGCCTGATTCAGTGGCAGAATCTCTGAATCTGAATGAAAATCAGAAGACCCTTTCATCTCTCCAAATTGAATCGGAACCCTCTGAATCGATTCAGAGAGATTCGGAAAGATTCAGCAATTCAGACATAGACACAGCTTTAAATGTTTTTTCTACATGCCTCAAGGTAGCAGGTGGCTTGTGAACGCTGAGATGGTGGGGTAGATGGAGCGTCCCACAGGAGGGGGGGGCCTCCCCAGTGCGCTCAGCAGCAGGCCTGGAAGTGGACTAGAAGCACATCCGGTCCACTTCCAGGTCCGCTGGGAAGCATGAGGAGGGGCTCCCTTGTATCCTCCCAGCTTGGTGACTGGTGTCTCCTGGGTCTGGGGCAGCACCTGAGGCCCTCCCATGGCTGACTACTGATCCAGGGGGGTGCAGGAGGGCCCCCTGGTACGCTCCCCGGCAGACCCAGAAGTGGACCAGAAGTACTTCCAATCCATTTCCAGGCTTGCTGCCGAGCACGCGGGGGGAAGGGCCATGCTCCTGTGGGATGCTCTGTCTGCCTCAGCATCGCAGTGGTCACGAGCCATACCTGGTACCTCAAGGTATGTAGAAAAAGCATTTAAAACTGTGTCTATGTCCGAATCAGCATCTCTCCGAATCAGCATCGAATCTTCAGATTCACATTCAGCTGAATTGGATCAGGGACAGTCATCTGAATCAACAAATCGAATCACTGTCCCTGATTCAGGCTAAATCCGAATCGAATACGACCTGTTTTGCACACCCCTAGTAATTACTGCACTCCAGCAGACTCCAGCCTAACATGTATCAGTGTCCCTGTGCTGAGAAGTGGTGGCAGGAGTGCATGAATTAAAGCTCATTCAACAAGCTTTAGTTAAAGCACCCCTACTGCCATTTTTCCAGTGCAGGGACGCTGATACACACGACTCTCCAGGCACTTTAATTCAAGTGGCTTTCAGAGCCCCTCTAATAAACGCACACCCCCCAACTCCTGGAGCATGTGTATAAATGCACCAAGATATCACAGGTAAGGCACAACAGTCTCTTTAGCCAACAATGCACAAAGGAATGACTTGGCTAGGATCACATCCAACTACCTTTGATTTCTCATTTTGAACATCCATGTACCTGTTTACAGCTGGGCTAACCAAGGATGGAAAACCAAGGTTAACCAGGGTTACCTACTGGTGCATGGGATTTTTCCATTCTTTGGCACAAGTTGGAGGCTTGAACCTATGCCTTTACCATTCTCACTGTTTCCTGCAGCCAAAGTGAATGTCACTGCATAAGGCAGTAAAGAGCATCAGGAGCCACAGGCCTGCAACAGGTTTTCTTTGTTCTTGCCATCCTGTGGTGGGAGGAGAGGAAGGTGTATCTGTATCAGAACACGTACAAAGAAGGCACATCCACACAACCAGGCATGTGCACTTGCAGCAGCTCACAAAGAAGTGGTGCAAATTTGAGTCAGGGCTTTTTGCCTCAGTGCAGGTACCCAGACATGCACTTTGGTGTGGGGCACATTGTGCCACTTGGGACAAAATAACCCTGCATGGCTCCTCCCAGCTGTACAAAAAGCTGCCCTGGCAAGTAGCTCAGGGCCACTTGCTCTCAGGAGTTTCTGGGGCCCAGCCAATTGGTACCTGGGGACACTACCCCTTGTGTTAGCTGAACTGCTGAAACAGCCCTGAGAGTTCCCTGCACCCTCTACCCACTGCAGGCATCTGGCCGTGGGGGCTGCTGCCTGGTTGTAACCTGCTGCCACCTGCGACAGCATGTGGCCCCAACACTGCGCACCTGCCAGACCCAGATGGGGATTGCATGGCCATTAGAGGTATTTGCCTCTCTGGGCCAGCTGTCAGTGGGTTGTGGCTGCAGAGTTGGCCTTTATGTGGCACTACTGCCATGTGTGCCCCTGCCTGGCCATCTGGACAGCTATCGCCCAGATGTTCTCAGTGTGGTGGACAGCTTTGAACTGTCAAAGCATATCCTCCTGACCCCAAGTGGCCAGGAGGTCAGACACCTCCAGCTGGCTCCCAGGTGACAGTTCTGAGCAGGATCCTCTACCTGGTTCAGCCACGTGCCTCACTAGCAGGAATTCTGGTCTTCCCTATTTAAAAACTGAAAAATCCCAGATAAAAAAAAATCCCAAGGTCACTCTGTAAAATACCCCAAAATCCATGTTCTTCCACAATTAAAACTATATAGGTACATGCACACTTGTCTGGATGCGCCCAGAGGTACTTTATCCTCCTCTACAAGCTTTCATACACCAAGCCAGAACATTTTGCTGACAGATGGGGAATGGAATATGAAAATCAGTAACTTCAAGAAGCTGAGAGCATTTGTTTGTATAAAACAGTTTCATAGCTCAGTTTAGGGCTAAACTGCCATATCAAAATAAGTGAAGGGAAGTGTTAGTGCTGGTACAAAGTACTTGTATATGTGTGTACAGGTGTAATTTTTGTCCCTGGTACAATTCATCCACCTCTCTGTACTTCAGTTAAGTTGTCCATGGTGGGGTCAACTTTTATCCCAATGCTTAAATACTTCTGAGCTGACATTTAATATTTTTTGCCTTTACATTGCACTTGATCACACTCAACACCTGTTTGGTTTTTTTTCCCCCACCTCCCAGGAATGCTGATCTTACTACAAAGCAGGAGAGTCCATTTTAAAGTTATCCAAGGTGCTTGACAAGAAATTGAATGAATTTTAGGGAAATTAATATAAGGTCCCAGGAGTCAAGAAGTGTGAGAACTGTTGCTTTCATTCAGTTGTGTCTTAGATGTCCAGCTCTATAGCAGCTGTATTTAAGGCATATATATCTATAGACCTCCTAATAACAAAAGTCAATATGTGAAACGCAGGAGAACAGGTCTCCAAGTACATTATATTCCCTGGTGGAGTCCAGATAGGGATTTAAAAACCTGATGTAATAGAGATGAAAGGAAGTGGCACAGAGAAAGGATTTGCAGATGCAGGATGAACCAAGGATCTGGAAGGCAGATGCCCAAAGGAGAAGGGTAAGGCATGGAAGCATGTAGGCATTGGGATGAAACAGAAGAAACAAGCTAATGGAGGAGGAATAGAGCTGAAGCATAGGCCTGCTGCATGGAAGAAAGAAGAAGAGAAACAGGAAAAGAAGATGTAGCAAAGAACAAGTGAAGAGCAGCTGGATATACAAGAAGAGAGGAGGAGATGATAGGAAAATTCGCTCTCTATATCTCTGCAAGACACAAGATCAGGGTGAGGGAGAAGGGGGCTGTAACAAGTGCCTGCTCTGGGCCGATCTAAATGTGGTCTGCACACCTGTTCCTGGGCCAACCGCCTGCCTTCTCTCCTGCCATGCCTTGTTGTTAATTGATTACTTGATGTTAATTAGCGGGAGGCTGCCCATTTACTGCCCCGATGCCAGGGGGCGCTATCTGCGGCTCCATTTCCTCCCCTACACCGCAGCCCATGATTCACCGATGGTACCGACGTTGTTCATCCAGGCCTTGTTGTAATTTGGCCCCCTCGTCCTCACTGAGCTTTCCACGGCCCTGTGTCACTCTGCGCCTCTCTGGGTGCTCGGGCTCTCCACAGCCCTGTCTCTCAACTGCGACTCCCTGAGCGCTCAGGCTCTCCGCAGCCCTGTCTGGCACTATGCCCTCTCTGGGGCTTCTTGACACTGCCCCCTCTCTGGGGCTTCTCGATGCTGCCCCCTCTCTCTGGGGCTTCTCACCGCTGCCCCTCTCTCTGGGGTGTCTCGCAGCCCCCTCTTTGGGGCTGGGGTTGGTGTACCCCAAATGCTGCGCCCTCTCTGGTGCTGGGGTCCCCACACTGCTGGGGTCCCGTATGAGGCTTCCTCCTCCCCCTAATAGCCTCACCCAAACCACCGGTTACAAACAACAAACACAAAGCATAAGCCCCTTGGCTATAACACAAATCTCAGCCCTCTGGCTCCAACATTCTTCCTGCCACACCAGGGGTGCTCCATCTCTCACCAGTATTCAGACCTCTTCCCTTTACTTTCTCCAGCATAGCTCCTTCTCCCTTAGCTGCCAGCAGGGAACCCCTCCTGGCTTCCAGCCTGTGGTCTATATAGGAGCCAGGCCCTGCCCTTCCGGTCAGCTGACCAGGCAGGTGTGAGTCACTAGCTCCCTCCGTTTACCCTAGCAACCAGCACCTGCGTCAAAACTCTGGCTCTACAAGTAGCAGGCACCTTAGTGCCCTGCTACAGGGGCATATGGGGCACTTGGGGATGCCCGAACCTCCCAGCATAGGGCAGGGAAGGGGTTGCTCCCCACTCTGTCACTCATTGCCCCTGCTTCTGCAGAGCATCCCCAGAGAGCTGAGCCCGTGGCTCTGCCTGGCCCAGTGTGAGAAGCCTGGACCAGGAAAAAGGGGGAGGACACTAATGAAATTTGCTGGTTATACAATATAACCTCATAAATCCAGATGTCAAAAAGCCAAAATTCTCAAAAATCTGGCACTTTTTAAAACTACACTAGATCAGGGAGTAGCAGCAGCTGGTCCCAGAGTAGAGGAGGGCAAAGCTTGCACGCAGTGGCTGCTGCTGCCATCCACCACCCCGCGCCACTACTCCACATGCGGCCGGTGCTCTGGGATGAGCCACCGCTACCCCAACTCCACCCCACCACCCGCTGGCTCCGGGACCAGCCACCACTCCAGTTTCAAAAATCCGGGGTTTTCACATTTCTGGCAGGTGCCAGGTCCTGAACATACTGGATTCATGAGGTTATACTTTACAAAGTTAGCAGGCATCATCAATACAGATGAAGATTGGGGTAACACACAGGAAGAACTACATGACTTTGGCCACATCTACATGAGATGCTGACTGCACAGTAGCTCATTACTACTATGCAGTACCATCATGTGATGTGATGGTACTGCGCAGTAGTAACAAGCTATTGCACAGTTAGCATCATGTAAAAGCCATTTGGTGATGCTACTGCACAGTAACTCCAATTACTGAGTAGTCATTTAGTATATTTGTGTATCTTCTTCCTTCATATGACATTTTAGGATTGCAACATTCATAGGTTATTATCTAAATTTGATAACCATTCAACTGCATCAGGGGTAGCTGCATGGATTGATTTTAGATCACTATTAAATGCTGTAATTGGGCAATCATTCACAATGTGTTGCACCATCTAAAAAAATCGCACTATACAAGTACTAAATGACTGCACAGTAACAACTATGCAGTCAGCGTCTCATGCAGATGTGGCCTTTGAGGGCTAAAATAATTAAAGTGGGCTGAAATCCAAAAATGCAAAATGCAAGGTTATGCACATAGGGACCATTAAAAATCTCTGCTATAACGTGGGAGCTTATTGTTTGAAAAAAATTGAGGAGAAAGGCAGAGAAGTATTAATGCATTTGTACAAGGCCCTGGTAAGACCTCAGCTGAAACAGCATGTATAATTCTGGTCACCCATGTCCAGAAAAGATGCATTTCAGCTAGTAGTAGATGCAAAAAAGGGCTACAGGGTTGTTGGTTGTAGCCGTGTTGATCTAAGGCAGTGGTTCTCAACCTTTGATACCTTACGTACCACCTGCTAATTGACGCGGCAAAAGCGAAACCCAAAGTCCCACCGTGGCACTTCTGGTTTTGCCGCCGCAAGCTGAGTCCCACTTTTTCCTTGCAGACCATGGCCTGGGGCAAAGCAGCCTGTGCGGGGCCCCCTCCCTGTGCCCTGCTACACTGACGCCGGGAAGTGAAAGCCCTGGTGTACCAGTCACAGTGGGAAGGTCGATAGCTGGAACTTCCAGCCCAAACAGGCAAAGTCACCTCCAACCCGCCAGGCAAGGGAGCAGGCCAAACTCAAAACACGGCACCTGCGTACCCCCTGCCCGTGTCTCTTGTACCCCCCAGGGTATGCATACGATGGGTTGAGAAACACTTATCTAAGGACATAGGAAGACAAGGTTCTTTGGGTACATGTGGTATCTTTTATTAGTCCAACTAAGTAGTTGGAAAAATTGTACTTTGCAAGCTTTCAGGCACAAACACCCTTCTTCAGGCACAGGAAGAGTCTGTTGTTGTTTTGTGTGCTCTCCTGGATAGAATAGAAGCCAATATGCAAAATGCAGGTCTGTGAAAATGGAAATGTGTGGTAGTGAGGATCAGAGGGAATGGGAGACAAGAAGTGTGAGACAGGTAGGTGTGGGGGGCAGGGGAAGGGGTAATGTTAAACTGGTGATGGGATGTAGCTGGTAAAATGCAGACAAGTTACCTGAGGTTGTCAGATGGTAGGCAGGTTATAATGTGACATAAATCCACTGTCTAAATTTAGTCCATGATTTTTCATATCAAGTAGATTTATGAAGTGAAATTTGTAGGTTGATCTATGAAAGGTGTTTTGTAAATTCCCATTGAGGATTAGCACTGAGAGACTGGAGAGAGAGTGGTTGTCCTGTGAGAATTGTGCACCTACAGGTAATATGAATGATCAGAGGAAGAGAGAACATCATATGGGAGGAGACTGAAAGAGCTAACTTGTTTAGCATGGCAAAATGAAGGCTAGGTATGACAGCTACCTACAAATGTTTGGGGGAACACCAAGTAAGGAATAGAGCTACTGAGGCTCAAGAATTTTGGCACAAGAAAAAAATGGGCAAAATCTGGCCATAAGTAAATTTAGACTGGAAATTAATAGAATATTTCTCATTGTCAGAGCATTGAGATTCTGCAACAGCCTTTAAGTCAGGGGGCAGAGAGGACAAAAGTCTAACCCTAAGATTCTCAACCTTTTAAGACTGAAGGTATCTCTTGGAAAATGCCAGCTTTTTTGACAATGGGAAAATAAAAGAGCAATTTTTCTGTTGCAAACAACTCAGGAAGACCACAGCACATCAGAATGCTTTTAACACTATGGATTCCTCCTTGAAATCTATGGGTTTGTCTTGTGAATTACATTTGCACACCTAACAGTACTAACATTGCGTGACACCCTTGAAAGGATCTCAAGGCAGTCCAGGCTACTGCAGCATCCTGGTTGAGAATCACTAGCCTAACAACTTGAGGGAGCTTGAGCAGTCTATGAAAGGGATTATTTGATAGGGTTGCAGGGAACTGGAATCAGTGACCCAAGAGGCCCCTTTCTATACTATGCTACGATTTCCTTGTCATTTGACTGGTCTCCAGGCTACAGAAGTCACACAGTAAGAGTCATTAACCTAACACCAGTGGTTACTCATAGAAATGCCACTTTAACAGCTCATGTTTTCATCTTCTCCACTGCCTCAGTAGTACTGACACAAGAAGCAGGCTCACTACAGGTAAAGGGACAGTGTGTAGTATGGTTGCTATTTAATAACGGTGGCAGGGTCAAGTGTGAAGGCCTCAAGAATGGTCACAGCCTTGGTTTCTTGCAGACTACTGGGAAGATTGGTGGGGGTGGTGAGTGGCTGAGTTCAGCTAAGATTTGGGTATGATCTACAGGGCCAAAGGCATGTTAGCTCCCCTCTTTATTAATGACCAACAGGGTTCATCTACACGTGCCTCTTTTAGGTGCCATTAGCCTAAAATCACCATTTTTAAGGGGCATTAAGGGCACAGGTCTACATGTGTGCACTCTAAATGCCCCTTAAGAATGGTGATTTAAGGCTAATCGCACCTAAATTTGATACCTGTGTAAAGCAGGTATCAAATTTAGGTGTAAATAGTTAAAGCGCCCTAAGGAATGTGTAGATGCCTTAAGGTGCCTTAATGCTGTGTATGTCGACTGAGCAGCAGTTCCAGCAGCAGTGGTACTTGTCAGTATGCCGACTGACTTGGGACTACTGCCAAGTTGGTCAGCACACCGACAGGTAGGTACTGCTGCTCCAGCACCTTGGTGAGCAGCACCCACTGCTTCTACTTCTTGGCAGAGCCAGGCGGCAGCATGGGACCTTGTGGGCTCAGCTCCAGCCTGCTCTCGACTGACTTTGGGGAGGCAGGAACACCAGGAGTTGGGGCTGTGGCCGGGGCTGGGGCAATTGTATCCAAAGGGGCTGGAAGCTACCCCTCAGGAAGCACTGGCCTGCACCGCCTGGCTACATATACTACCACAGGCTTCAGGGTGCTGGCGAGCAGCTTGATACCCCACAGCCAGGCCCACTGACAGACCCTGCAGCCCCTGGGCACACCCCGCACCTTTATCTGTGCTTTCCAGCCAGGAATGTGCTCACTGTTCACACTGCTCCTGGCCACTTTCCCAGTGTGGCACCTACCCACTGCCCACAGGCCCTCGGCACAGCTGTGTGTGTAGGGGGCTGTCCAGGGTGCTGCCCAAGGCAGGCTGCAAACACATTCACCCAGCAAGCCACATTAGGGTGCCCTAAGCCATGTACGTGTAGATGTGTGCCTAAATCACCTTAATGCACCTTAGACTAAGGCACATTGGGTGCATCTACACATGCACTTTAATGTTCATTAGCCTATTTTAATGTACATTAAAGCATCACTTATAAAGTCATGCTATTTAGTTAATGTGCATTAACATAGGCTAATGCACATTGAGGGTCACTAAAAAAGCCCTGCTCTTTAAATAATGCTCATTAAGACAGGCTAATGTGCATTTTCCTCATAATGGAGGTACTAGATTTAATGCACATTAACTAAAGCACGTTAATGCACATGTAGACATGCTCATTAAGTTTAGGCAAGTGTAAATTCAGGTGTACACATGCCCATCGTCATGTAGGTGTGAGCTGTATGCTCTTGTCCAAAGAAGCAGCTGGGCTCTTGTCCAGAGAAGCAGCAAAGCGGCTGGGGCCTTTTCAGTCTTTATGGTTCCAGCAAGTCCATTGCAGATGCACTGCCTTTCTTGGAACCAGAAAGAAGCAAGCAAGGGGCAGAGTAGCTAGAGAAAGGAAAGCTCAATCATTTTTTCAGGTGCTCTATTACTGCAAAGTTTTCCCAGCTCAGGTAAGGCCCTGTACATGTAGCATAGGCTTTCCAATCATCCTATACCATCTGTTCATGCATCTCAGTCTGCCTAGTGTTTCAGTAACTGCACCTCAATTAGTGCTATGTGACCCAGTTTGCATGCACCATGGTCCAGTTTCAATGCAGGAAGCTGAGACACTGTTTACTGTTACAGCGATTTTATGCATCCACCAAAGTCCATAGTATTCTTTGGCCAGTTATACTTGATGTTGTGAAACATAAATGCCAAAAGTAGGGTGTTGAACTTCTGTTCTATGGCATTCCAACTTTTATTGTAACAGAACTTGGTAGAGTATTTGGTGCATAATGCAGAGGCAAGCATTTAAGCCCTATGGATAATTGCACTAATGGGTGTTATGTAAATAAGCTGCTCCATCACCCCCCAGTAGCCACAAAATCTTTCAACTCCTACTGATCTACCATCCTCCTCTGGAACTCCTCAGTACTAATCAGATTTATCACATTGGCCACTGCTTAATTCTGCCTCCTCAGGCATTCTTCTGCACTGTTACAAGTTATATTTAAAATTACTGTGACTAAAAGAGACTAGAGAGAATAATTGTGTTTTGGTTTCAGTTTGTTTTCTTTGTATTTGTCTGCAACATATGAAGGACCATTGAATGACCTAACAGTCAGCTTCCTTTCTCATTTGCATGGGTTATTCAACAAGGAAAGAAATATTCAAATATTGTTTTCTTCCCACAAAAACATTTTCTGTTTATTTGGCAAGTAATAGGTGTAACATCTAATACAAATTTATCTGGCTTTAATCATTAGATTTCAAGAAGCTAGTGTCTCTTTACTACCATATCCTAACAAATGAAAAATTTGCCATTTCACAATTTTACCATGTGCCTCAGTATTACAGATTTTTCAACCTTATTGTAGCATTTGATTTCTGCCATCAAACTTGCAAATTTAACTCTTAGTATAAACGACTACCATTTACCATTACTTTTAATGGATCTGCAGCCACAATCATCTCTGTCAAGATGACTATCATTATTTATGTGTAGGATTTGTACATGAAAATAAAACAACTCCTTGTTTCCAGAAGGAAAGAAGCCAGTCTATCCTGAGGAAGAAAACCAAGTCTCCTGCCATGCAGTTAGAGAACTAGAAAAACCAACCCTGAGAACATGGATGAAAATGGGGATCAGGAAGTAAACTGGGAGTCTGAGGAAGGATTTTTTTGCTACTTGTGATGCCCCACTGTCATTAACCTAGCCCAAGGCTTGGCTGAGATAAGCTCATGGATGAGGTTAGCCCAAGCAAGATCAAGGTTGTGTTGGTTGGTAAAGGAAAACATTCTGAGGAGTCTGTAGGCAGTTTGTAGCTGCCTTGGTTGGAAACACACACCCAGTATTGGTCAGTCCGTGGCTTAGGAGTGCTTCTGGATTATTTATTAACTGGAAGCTTTTGCATGGGTGTAACACACTAGGGATTTGTTCGGCTATTTCCTGCTCGCTAGGAAACTGCTGCCCATTGTGGCAGGTGATGACCTGGCTTTATGTAATTCATGTCTTCATCACTGTTGTCCCGAATGGACCACAGCAAAGCAAGCTATCAGGGCAAGAAAACTTGTCCAGCCTCCAGGATGCTACGACTGGTAGAGTGTGCAGCAGTGGGCACCCTCCTCAGCAACACAGGTCACCATGAACACCTCCAACCCATCTTCCATGCCTTGCACTGGGTTCCCTTGAAGTATTGCAGCACGTTCAAGATACCAATCCTCACTGCCAAGGCATTCAGCATATATTGGTACCATTCCCATGAAGAACACTGCCAAAAGCCCTCACATCCAAGCACGTACATGGAAATGAGGTGGTGAAACCAAATCAAAGGTGTTCCTGGCTGCTGCTCTCATGTGTACCAATAGACAGTCTGAGCACAGTGGCAGGGAGCCCCATTGCCTCATTTCTGGGTTTGGTTCACTGGCCTCCCTTATGTAGGGAGGCTCTTAGGTGCCTTGGCGTGCTTTTGGGAGTGCTGCTGCAGTGGCAGAAACATTGCCCTTGTGGTCCTGCCTCCAGCTGTCCAAAGACTACCTGCTGGTCCAAGAGACCTCAAGCAACAGTTCTGCCCCTCTGACATCTGTGAATTATCTACCACAAAAGCAAAACTCCTGCAGGCTGAAGAGCTGCCTCTGTGTCCCGTCCAGGGCCTTGCCCAAACTAGGGCTTCAGGCTTATTTGATGTGCCTTGGGGAAACATGGGCCAATGTCCACCAAAGAAACTATAAGACTCCCTACAGAAGGGGGGCCACTATGGGCATCTCAGCAGATTTCTTGAGACAACTGAAAAAGGAAAGAGGGAAGGGAGTGAGGTCACAAGGTCACAACAAGGGGCCCCCGAAGGCAGTGAAGGATCCTGTGGACGCCAACCTGGGACAGAGCAAGAGGATGCCGGAAGGTGAGGCCTGATCAGTGAACCAGCTTCATTTACCAATGTCCCCACTGCTCTGGCCAAGACACAGATGCTCCCTGGCCAGCTTCCCCTCCCCAGAGTGCCCAGGGCTCCGGGATACCCTGATAACAAGCGTTGTTGTCAGGTCTTAAATATGAAATTATGGTATTGGGAGTTCAAAAATCATTGTATTTGCTGAAAAACTATCATACACTGAAAAATATGCAAATAAATATGCAAATAAGTCTTCCTCTTTACTTTATATTCTCACTGTAACTGGGTAGTGAGTGAGTGAGAACTGGGCCATCAAAGTTGAAACATTTTCTTATTTTTAGGCAAGTAATTTGTCAAAGTATTGCTATTAAATCTTGAAGGCTCAGTGTATGGATAGAAGATACTGAGTCAGTTTTCTTGATTACACCTGGGGAAAGTTGTTCTACTGGCATAGAGGTAGCACCTGCCAAGATAATGTATAGCAAATCTTCTACTTCACTGTTAAAGTAGGAAGGTCTTGACTTTAAGCCGAATTTATGAAAATTGTAGACTTTCCTAGGGCCAAAGATAAGTAAAACTTAGAGCCATCTTCTTAACCCCAAATCTCTGGGCTTGGCCTGCAGGTATGGTACCTGCCAAAGTTTTTGGAAACATCTGAAGCCCCAGATGGGGGTGGAGGATGTCTGCAGGTAGTAGGACCACTTATGGTTCTGGACTGACTCCCAGATTTGGAATTTGTTTTGGCTAATTTGACTTGCAATACAGAACATTTAAATTTAAACAAAAAACAACCCCAAAAGTCAGTTGCCACTCCTTGAGAATGGCTTGGGTTTTGCATATGTTGCATCAATGAGCTGCCTCAAAAATGATCATACAATTTGAACACTGGTACTGTTATTAAGCATACATCCTACAAGGGTTGAAATTATCGGACAAACACGATGAGGTTACACCCGCCAACGCTGACAGGCGGCCCCAGGTGCCCGGCCGCCACCCGCACTCCCGCCCTGGCTCCGGGGCAGGCCAGGCGCGCACTACGTTCTGCGCGCGCGGTTACACCACTCCCCCCACTGCAATTTGACAAAAAAGGGAAGCGCTTGACTGTGGGGGGGCGCTGGGACGACGCGCAGGGACCGAGCGTACACGGCCACGTGATGCAGGCGGACGTATCTCCGCTCCCTCCCCTCGGGTATCCCTACGCCGCGCAGCCGCACCCCTCCTCTCACGCCGCC
>NW_005842125.1:1270244-1274368 GCF_000455745.1 Alligator sinensis | reverse complement strand
CTCTCTCTCTCTGTCTGTCTGCTGGTGGCGGTGGTGGCGGTGATGGTGGTGGCGGTGGCGGTGATGCTGGCGATGCCTGTGTGTTGATGTGCTAGCGGGGGGATCATGTTGGGGCATTGTGTGGGGCAGGTCACCTTCAGGCTGTGAGGTGAGGGGAGACCTGGGGAGAGGGGTGTGGGCGCAGCATTTGTGGGGGGAGGGGAGCGGGGGTACGACACTTAATGGTTAGGTGCATTTTTTGCATGCAATTTACATTTCTCTCTCTCTCTTATTTCATCCCACAAAATGCACCCCAGCAAGCATCTGTGTTGGTCACCATTGTTCTGGTCCTCCCTTGCCCCCCTGTGCGGTGCTGCTCATGCAGCTGCAGAAAATGTGTTTGAATATACAGGCAACCCCTTCCCCAGGTCCACCGTTAACCTCATTTTTCTTGCCAGAGGATACCCTACACGTTTAACTGGATTTTTTTAATGCAGATTTAAGGTTTGACTGACATGGTGTTTGCCACCTCTCACTCCCCATGTGCAGCAAACCAGAGTCCTTTTCCTGATACCAGGACCCCTCCCTCCCTCTTCCTGCGAGTACTAGCAATAAAAATCGACTCCAACAGTTCTTGGCTTCTTAGCTAGCTGCAAAAAATGCGTTTCTAGGTGAAGAACTACCCGTCCTTCAATGGGTACATACGCCTGAAGCATTTATAATGTGGGTGCTGGCATTGTAATGTTTTTTTTCACTAATTGACTGCCAGCGTAATTCTCCCCGTTCACTTCTATTCAGTTATCTTTTCAGAGGGTTAAAAACGTTATACAGCCTCTAACTAAATCTCACAACCCTCCGGTCAGTGCTCACAACCCTTGGGTATTTATGAGCCCTATTTTATAAACAGGGAAATCAAGGCCCACACGTTTAAATGATCTGTCCGGAAGTTGCACAGAATCTAGGTAAAGACCCCAGATCTTCAAACTAAAAATCCTAGGAATATGCTTAATTTAGATGTGATATAAATTTTAGACCTTAATTTTGAAGTGATAAGAATTTTTGCTGTCATATACATGTCAAGTTGTTGACAAGCTATGTTGCTGCTGCTTTTAACAGTCTCTTCTGACTTCAGATTACACAGTCAAAAACACACTTAAAATGTGCACATTGGTAAAATATTAATGCATCAGGACCTTGATACTGTAATTGTTTCACATTTTATAAATACACTTTTTAGGTTTTCTTTAGGAATTAACATAGTTGCTGTTCACCTAAGATCCCTTGTCCACTTCTTCAGCAAAGGCAGTTTTTTTCTGAATTTAATGATAAATAGTGTTTTAATTTAAATTCATTTTTTAAAGATATGTAACATTTATGCTCTACTACTCCTATTAATCCACTGTCACTATGGGTACTTTGTACCCAAAGGCATCTCTCACAGTTGATGCGATACAAGATATCACTAAAAAAAAACATACTTCTTGCACATTTTCTGGACCATCACAACTACAAAAGTACTCTAATTCTAAGAGAAGATACCTTTACAATTAGCCTTTTTAATAGGTTACAGTAAGGCATGTTCCTCCTACATTTAACAGAGTCTAAAAGAAAAATGATACATATAAATACATGCTTCCTCCCTTTGCACTTGTGTAAATTCAACCCAGTCAAAATGTAGCACTGTAAACAAGTTGTTTACAGTGTTTTCCTTATGTATTGATGACTCTGACAAGAGGGACCAAGACCCTTAGGAAAGAAATACAATCTCTCCCAGTCCAGAAAATGTGTTTCACACTTAAAAGAGACATGGATTTCACTGTGAATATTGTTAAGCGAAGTAGCTGTGATGATGTTAACTTTCCCTTCTACTATCTTGTGGAAAGGATCAATAAAAAGATACAGATAAATCGTAGGTTGATATTTTATAGATAAAATCTGGATAGGCAATATGTTCCCATTCCATGTTGACTTAAATAGAAACATTACTATTGGTTATCTTGGTAGTCTGAAAACTAAACCTTTATACAAGGGTCCAGTTCTACCTTGTTTTTTTGTTTTACTACATAGTCTAGTTGTACTTGCATTACTACATAAATACTCCTGTAGTACTTTTTATAGCATTAAAGCTATTAATGACAAACAAGAGCTATTGTACTCTTGTTTGTGACATGGAAGAGGAAGTTTTTTTCTTTGAGCTGAATTTTTTCATGCCCTTAATCTAAAGATTGGATAAAAAGAAGAAAAAATATATTTTGTCATTTGGAGTTAAGTGACTGAGAAAATAAATCGTGATATATTTTATTGGACCTGCTATATAGTAGGAAGAACTGTTGGACCAGCTTTTGAGCATCAGCTGTCTGGGGAAGAGCGCATGTTGCCCAAAAGGTTGTCTAGCAGTTCTCCTTGCTATACAGTTGGTCCAGTAAAAGGTACTGCAAAAAAGTGCTACTCTTTGGACCTGACCTTTCCTGGCCCTTCATGGCTGCAACACTCCAACCCTAAAATATCTTATCTCCTCAAAAAGATGCACAAAACTTTCTTCCCCACTAAATTACCTGGATATGTTTAAAGAAAAAAAATAAAATCTATTTGCACATGAAGCTAGTTCTCATTAAGGATTATTCATGATTTTTTTTTTTTAAATTAAAAACTATAGTAAAACAAACTCGGGGATAAACAACGTACAGATAAACCCATTCTATAGCAAATCAACCCCAAACAGAAAAATGCAGGCCAGTTTATATATGCAATTTTTTAAAGGGCTCCAATTTACAGTAAAGTAGGATGCCTTAAAAGGTGATGGAAAGCTTGTGTGTGAGGTAACTTAAAAGTAAGAGGGGCTGGGGAATGTTCAGTCTTGGTGTGGGCAGGTGGCTACACTCCTTTTGGAGCCCTGTTTAAGTCACTGAATGTCTGCAGGGGTATGGCACCCTGCATTTGTGTTATCAGTCCAGGGTTTGGACCTTGAGACTTGTTTTTAAACCTTGATCCACAGACATGGATCTTACTAAATTACATGGTAGATGAGTTTACTAGCAATATCTCTACTTGCTTGTGTTAGGAATTGGTTCTTAGTTGTTAGAGATACAGCAGAGTATGGCACTAAGAATTGGTCTCCTGAATTATATTGAACTGGAATAGGCATATGCAAAGTTTAACTGCTACAATGGGTGACATTTTGAATTGGTGCCAAGTTTGCAGCTGCAGGAAAATTTCAGAAAATAGATCTTTCCATGACTCAGGGTCAAGATTTTAATTGAAAAGTTCAGACAGGTACTGGTTCTGCTTGTTGTGGGAGTGTAACTGAGATGTACAGATGTCCTTAATATGATCACCAGCCTGAGATTTATCTTGCAGTAGTAACTACGGCAAAAATAGTGATGACCTAATGTAAGTTAGAATGTTTAGACACTAAATATGGAGGCTTCTGTATGGATTTTGTAGTTAGTGTTTTGATTTCCACTTGAAGATTGAATATAACGTTTCTTATATGTTCATGATATTATAATGATTTAGCCTCCGAATTGAACAAAACAACTTTCCAAGGAACAATGGAACTTGGTGTGTAACTTTTCCATAACATTTTATTATTTTTTGCAGAGGAAATTTTTTAATTCTACTTTTCCTAGTAAAACTTTTTTTTGGTAGCTCTCTCACTTTTGGTTCCTTTTTTCCTAAGAAATACAAATGCTAATATTCATATCAGTGCACATTCCAATGATACCTTCGACCTAGAATGTTTATAATATTTTAAAATAAAGTGCATGCAGTTATTTATTTAAGATAACCTAATTGAATCAGGAAGGTTGGCTGGCTGATGGAGTTACTCAAAGCTGTTACTAAGTACTATTTTCTAATACTGCCCTGTTCACCTTCACTCATCAGGTATGCCCTGCATGTATCCAGGTGTAAGCTAGGTAAACAGTCAGCCTTGTCTGTAACTCAGAGGCTTCTTTCTTATTCTGTTCTTCTGTGCTCCCCCTCTCCCATTATCTCAGATTATTTCCTTCTTTCTAGCACCTCTATTTTCTGCCTTTCTCTGGTAACTATAACTTTAAGCTTTGCTAATGATGTAGGCTTTCCTGGGCAAGCAACCTATGATTCACCCAAGTGAAGGACTTCCCTGATAAATTGTGAGGTCAGAT
>NW_005842125.1:1259179-1270213 GCF_000455745.1 Alligator sinensis | reverse complement strand
GAAAGAGCTAAGTAGTAGTGCTTAGGCTGAGCACTCTTGAGTCTAAATCTCATTTTTGAGCTCCATCATTTCCTGGTCCAACTCCTCTACCTGCAGCCTGCCTGGATTTCACTGGTCTGCTTGGTGCATGGTATATTAGAAGACTCAAGTCGGTTGGGGAAATAGTGAGAGAGCCTGAGTGGAAGAACTTCAGGGCGTGGTGAGCTACAGGACCACGTAACCTTTCTATCCAGCCAATTTTTCCTTCTTGTCTCTTTGTCTGCTTCTCTTCTGCATGGCAGCTATCCATGTTGAGTCCACATTCTACTAATCCATTGATTCCCAGCCCTGGTGTTGCAATACCTTGCAGTGCCTTAAGATCCTTTCAAGGATGCCCTGTGATGCCATGCAGAATTTGCACTGTTAGGTGCGCAAACATGATTCACAAGATAAACCAGAGATTCCAAAAAAGAATCCATCATATGAAAAACATTCTGAGCTGTTGTGGTCTTTCCAAGTTCTTTGCAGCAGAAAAACTGCTCTATTATTTTTCCATAGCAGGGAAAAAAAGAAAAAACTAATAACTGGCATTTTTTGAGGGGTGCCTTGAGTCTAATGAGGTTGAGAACCACTGATCTAATTATTTCCCTCGTCCATGCCCCACCCCCTCAAACACTGCTCTGCCCTCCCTCTGTTTATTCATTCACTGTTCCCCATTGAATTTGCAAATGTTAATGCAGTGGCCACTTATTTTGAACATTTTCAAGTATATGTATTCACCCAAAAGAAACATTTAATTAAGTTGAAATTAAGTTTGTGACTGTAACAGTCATGCTTTTTCTGAACGAGTTTTAATGTCTATGTTTAAACATTACAAAATCAGGAGATGTAAAGCGAAGGTTATTTCCACATATCCCATACAAAAAAATTAGACCTACAGTAAACAAAGACCAAACACTAGAAAAATAGTAAATGTGGAATTAAGGTGACATTTACTATTTGGATAACTAATCTAGGTAATGTTAAGTGACTGTAACCTTAACTCCATCTAATGAAAATTTTTGGTCTGGTGGATTTCTTTTGGTGATTTAAATTTAAGTAATTCTAACATGACTGGAGAGCTATGGATCCTGGGGTTGAAAAAGGAGGGCTTGCTAATTTCTTCTGTTCTTTGTCTCTTCTGCATCTGTACGAAACTCACTTCTAGCATGTTCTCATGTCGGCTGGCCTACGGGCAGGGTAGTTTTCCAAAGCTCCCACCTGTTGAAAAAGGGCAGGTTAGAACCAGCTGGCTCTGTGTCAAGACATCAGCAATCCTTCGCCAAATTATTTCATTGCCTGTCCTAAGTCAAAACTTCAGGCTATCTGAAAATTCTGACATGACTTACCCAGTATCACAAAAGATAACAGGATCTGCCAAAGTTTCCCTAGGTCTCAGTCTGTTGCCTTAACTGCAGGAGTATCTTTTTCTCTTTTTCCTGGAGCTCCTTCTTCTACTGAGAAAATAAATCATGTTCATTTGTGCAAGTCTGTCAGTGCTTTGTGGAGGTGAGCGATAGGAGAAGCTTGATTGAATGGACAGCTTGGCCAAGCTTGAATGTAGCCTATTTTTTTCTGAGAAAGAGGGTGGTTCAGTGGACGTGACTCACAAGTCCCCCTTTGCAAAAGTGGGACAATGATGCATACCTTCTTTCTAGTGGAGATGGATAATGAAGCTTTTTTGATGATTGAGGAGAATATCACTAATAGCGGTTATTGAAAAAGGTTAGCATAGAATTATTGACTTTTACTGGAGTGTTTAAGGATGCAAGTAACTCACTTCCGGAGTCAGCATTTTATATTTTTCTCTAGTCCATAATTGAGAACACGAGTGTACTACTACAACCAAGTGAAAGATGTATTCCATTACATCAAGCGGTAGAGTTCTGTTTTCTGATGTCGGAGGCTCTAGATTCAAACCTCTGTTGAAAGATATTTTCTCTGGTTCCCTTTATGGTTCTCTCAGGATGGGACTGATTCTGAAGTTCTGTTAGTTTAACAAACAAGTGTAAGTTTTATTTTAGCAATCTGAATGGATTGTCCAAAACTACTTCATCTTGTTGTGTAGTTCCATAATGATCTAATAATTTTTCATGTTTCCATTTGTGGATTTTTGGGGGGACCATGTAGCAGGTAACAGCTAGGAGACACAAATACTGTTAATGTATTGTTTTATGTGTTTTGTTCCCCAGATGTATCCAAGAAAGCATTAAAGCATTTCTACACTGGGAATTTTATGGGCTTTGATGTGCTTTAAATTATATTATTATATCTATACTAGATATCTATCTGGAAGTGGTGGAAGCTAAATTCTACTAACATAGCTATAGCAACAAAATGGTATAGGCATGCTGACAGATATCCCTAGATAGACAAGCCCCAAAACTTTATGTAACTTTAAAACAGCTTATTTTTAGGGTGACCATCTCAGGGACCTCTTGTTCAAAAATCAGCTAAATTTATTCATAGCCTCTCCATATTTTTTATATAAACCTATAAAACCCTTCTTTTAAGAAGTTGTCATGTTCCTTAGAGACTAGGAGATGAGGAGCAACTTACAAATATGTAATAAAAATAGGAAGGGTAAAAATAGTGATTCCAGGAACCATGGCCTTCCGAAAGACTGTAGCTTCCTGGGTATATGGGGGCATTGAAGAGGGGTACAGAAGAGTGAGTATGCAAGAAAACTGTATGTGAAAACAGAGGTGTATGAAGGACTATGGTAAGGTTGAGCTGGAAAGGTGTTTTGGAGGATTGCAGATAAAGGACAGTGCACAAATTTTTGGGATATAGAAAAGTGTTACAAAATGTGAGGACAGACATAGAAGTAGAAATGAGTATGATTGGATTAATGGCCTGTGAGGTTCCTTCCAACACACCAGTTCTGTCATTCTACATGGAAGCAGGAAAAGTGGGAGGATTTGGCAGCCAAGGAAATGGAGACTCTCTCCACTGTGCCAAATTTGGCCATTTCAATCCATTTTACATGTTCAACATGGATAAAATCTTTTCTTCCAAAGTAATGTCCCACTTATGTAACAGTATGAGGGAGGCGAGAGAATTTTTGGGTGCCTCCCACCCTGGAGCACATGTATAGACATTTATAAGTCCAAAGTCTGCCAAAGCAGAATCCAATGTAATTTTCTATCCTTCCTGCATTAGGCTTCATAAAACCAGTTAGATTGAGCATAATTTACTCCAGTACAATTTTAAAAATACAATTTAAAGTTTTTTTTAATCAATTTAAATATTGTGGAGATTCTCACAAACAAATATTAAGGATAATGCAATATGCACTTTATAAGTAGTCAGTAACAAAGGATCAGCTAAGCCAACACTCATTTCCACACTAATCACACCTGTAGGTGCAATCTCCCCATGTCCCCCTGGCTATGTGCCGCCTCCCCTGCCACGCAAGCCACCCTGGTCTGGGGCAGGCAGCGATTCATCTCCAGCTTTAGCTTCACCCACAGGGAGCTGAGTTGCTGCCTACCCCAGGCCGGTACTCAAATATAAGATGAGGCTTTTGGTTTCTGATGTTGTTTGGGGGGGGAAAAACCTTTTTTGGATTTGAGTAAATAAAGTAATTCTAGCTAGAACACTCAATGCTTATCTTAGACCTTTCAGTTCTTCACTATCTGTTGAAATGCAGTACCTGAATTCTGACCTCAAATAGATTAAGAGATATTGCCAGCATTATACCTGTTATATTAAAGGCCATGAAGTGTTACATACATGAGAAAACGAGGTAGTATTGACGTTCTGTACTTGTGGGACGGTAGACATGCATTTGAAATATTTCTACAGTAGAATTACAAGGGATCTTCTTATACGAAGTTTCTAAATTTGCAAATGTTTTTAGTGACAGTAAAGTTGTGAACATAGCAGTTGTTGTGAATGTGAATTTTGGATTATTTTATGATTAACTTGGGTCTCTTATTGGTTGTAGGAGATGGATTTTACAAGCTTTTGTTTCAAAATCAGCAAAAAATGCAGGGTGTTTTAGTGCAGAATAGATATCAGAAAAAGTTTAACAGCTGACTTGAACTTTTCAGTTGCTACTGTAGGATATGCTCACCTGCTGAATTTAATATTCCTTTTCATCAGCCCTTGTCCCAGTGACACTTGTGTAGATCTTATGAATTTTGCTCAGTGACCTGTTTGCTGTCTATAACAATTATTTTTTCTACTGGGCTTTTGGGTCACTTAGATATTCATCTTCTCCATTCAAGGTTCCAGGCCAATTTAGTGCTCTTTATATGTGATCTGTACAGTTTTAGAAACCACAGTTTCTTATGGCACAGTGTCCCAGGGGCACAGGCCCAGAAAAGGGGGAAGCCTCACTCAGAGAAACCCCAGGAAAAAAGAAAGGAAAACTGCAACTTACCTGTTGTAGGGGCTGGGAAGAGCGCGGAAACATGCGGCGGGAAACCGCCTGTGTGATTCATCAGCCGTGCCTACATCCAGCTGGGGCCAGGTGACGTCATGAGGAGATGCCACCCGGCGGAAATAAAGAATGGCCCCGAAGGCACAGGAGGGGGCGGAGGAGCCGCGGGAAACCGCGGCGTGGAGGGCGTCCGCGGCGTGGAGGGCTGCTGCGAGAGAGACCCAGCCAGGATCAGGAGCCGGGCAGGGGTCAGGAGACCCTGCAGGGAACTCGGCTGGGGCTAAGGCGGCAGGAGCTGTGAGGAGTCCTCGTGGTGGAGAGGACCGACAAGGGACTGACAGGATCATAGAGGAAGGTGGCAGGAACTGCGGAGATAGCCGGTGGAGGAGCCCTCATTGAAGGCAACAGGTGCTGCGGCTCCAGGGTCAAGACGGATCCTGGAGGGGGAAAAAGGGAGAAGGGCCCCAGCCGGGGTGAAGGCTTGAACCACGAACTGGAGGGCTCATTAGCCTTGGGGGAGTAAGGAGCAATAGAAGCCAGGACGGGGTGGGACTCCCTCCCGTGGGTGCTCCTTTTCTTGGGATTTTTTTCTCTCTTTTCTTTTGTCATGGGCCTCTGGCAGTTACATAATAGGTGTCTTGATTTTGTTTACACCCGATCACCTTGGGGTGAAGGGTCACAATGAGGGTATCGATTGTGTTCCCTTCCAGGGTCTGTTTATTTTCCATTCCCTAGCGAGGATGGGTCAGCGAAGCCCTTAGTACCAGACCAGGGTAACCGGGACTCCGACCGACGGCTAGGGTGAACAAAGTGAGGAGCAGGTGAAGGCCAACGGCCCCAGTTAAAAGTGGGTCAAGGTATTAAGGAAGATAAGTCCAGGGGTCAGAGGTCACCAGACCTATCCGGTCCAACCAAGGCTCAGAGGCTCAGCGGTAGGAAGATACCAGCAGAGGACAGCCACAAGAAGATCTGAAGGCCTGTCTCAAAGGTTGGAGCATGGCCGGGGTGTAGGGGAGGTTGGAGCCCTGAGAATACCCGCCGAGACACGTGACAGCCCTGGAGACATCCTCAGAGGGGACCCCCTCCACTGAAGGAATACTCAAAGTCGTGGCAGGCAAGTTTGGGGGCCACCCCGAAGGCAACCAAGGTACCCTCCAAGGGCGGCACGAAGGTCCCCGGCAAACAAGGGCAATAGCTCGAGCAAAGGCGGCATGACAGCGTGCCATCGAGAGGAGGCGGGCACACACAGAAACTTCCGTGTTATAAATTCTAAAGTATATAAAATGCACACGTTCAAGCATTTCCATAAATAGAAACCTTATTTTATTCTCAGTTGAAATAATAGATAATAGGGGCTTCTAATTTAGGAAGGAAATAATTCAGTTTTGTGAAGTGGTCATATACCAGTATTACCATTAATTAGGTTTTTGAAAATTTTAAAGACATTTAATTGCTGGACATGTAGGAGTTCTGTCCATATCCTGTAAAAGGATCAAGAAAAACTAACATAGCAAACCCATTGCTATAAGATTTGCAGTCTTGTTGGGTTTTTTTCTTTTTCTACTACACATCTGTGTAAGAGAGAAGTTGAAGGTGGAGTTCTGGAACTTGCTAATTTGTGTGTTCTATAAATCTTTTCTAGTCTTGTTAATGTTTCAGCAAACTATTGATAAGTTTCTCTTTAAGGTTTTTTATAATTATTAAAGTCATATGTATCAGCACCCTATTTTAAAACAAAATCTTTGTTTAATTTTTTTGAACAAGGCCATTCCTTTGCTCTACACCAAGCCTAGTCAAAAGAGAAAGCAAAGAGCACTATATATAAATGGTGTGTTCTCTAATGTGACAAAGTAAGGGATCCTAATATACTCCATTAGGGAGACTGGGAAAATGTTAACATTCTCACAGGATAACTTTTTAGTATTATCTGTCTTTTTGAAGGACTCCTTTTTATTGCAGTGCAGAACCAACTTTGTTTCAGTGGCCTCTATATATTCCCATTCTTGTGGATTCACTGTGCTTGACCGTATGCAGTGGACTGGTGGAACCTTCCAAGAACGGTGTCTGCTGGGATGCTCTTGCTTCTCTTACCACCTTTTCTACTACATGTATACAACAGAGAGAACATTTGAAGGGCTGGGCTATAAAAGGAAGAGTAATCAACTGACCACCTGTTTTTGACCTGTAGTAGCAGATGACCCAGATGTTTTAGTCAGGTTCTGGGACCTTGAGTCCTTAGAAAGGATCATTTTCAGTGCTGCCATATTTTATTTTAGGTGTTATTTAGTTCAGGGAAACTGAAAAGCATTACTGACATTTTCATTTCCAGATTTTGAGGTTGCAAGGGGACATTAATTTTGCCAGAGATTATGAAGCAATACAAGTACTACAAGAACATTCAAACATTAAGGTCCTTTCTAGACCATTTGTCTCTTAAGGTGAAAATAGTATAGGTCAGGTAATTACTTACCAACACCTAAGTGGATTTGACATGGTATAATAATAATGACACCTCTTCCTGTGTGATGCATACAAGTAGGGTGAAAGCTGTTTCAATGGCCTGCTTTAGATATATTTCCATGTTTTAAATGTGTAGAGCTGTACTTGAAGATCAGTTCTTACTTTTGCAAAACATGTTCCTTAGATTTGCCATTTCGATTAGATACAGAATTCAGTAAAGTAGCCTTATGTTCTCCGTTTAACTAATCTACTTCTTCCCACCATAGGTAGGAATGTGTACTGCTTGTCAGATGCCCCAAGAGTGGAAGTATGCAGAGGTCACTTAAAAAAAGAAATGAAGGTTACTTGTAACCAGATTTCTTCAGGGTGGCATCTGTACATTGCCACACCCCATCCATCTTTCGTTTTTCTGTGGTGTGTTCAAGTGTCAGCTTTGGCTCTAAGGCACGTGGTGCATCAGGTGGCCTTTACAGCATCAATTACAAACAGTTGGACTTGTGAGAGGAGTGGCAGTGATTGTGAGCTCACTCCAGTGGGCACTTTCATAAAAAGATTCTCTTAGTCCAAATTATATTACCATTGCATACATTAAAGGAAAGGGCATTGCATGCAAGTCATTTCTGAGAACCTCAGTTACAGGTGAGTAACCATCATTTTCTATTTCATACACTAAAAGTTTCTGTGGCAAAGCTTGAGTATAGCAGGTCATATTCTGACTCTTCCATCTTATTCACATCTGCTCATTCTTTTCTGTGTTGCAAAGAAATTGGGGATATAGAACCAAGCCAACTACTTTTCATTGGGCAAGTCTATACGAGATGCTACTGCGCAGTAGTTACTGTTTATTTATTATGGGCTTGTATTAGCAAGTTACTGGAGTTACTGCACAGTAGCGCCGGCAGATGTCTTTTAAGTGATGCTACTGTGCAGTAGCCTAATAATACTGCTCAGTAGCATATTAGCACTGTCCATGCTGGGATGCGCTACTGCATAATAGGGCTGTGCAAAGCTTTGCAAAGCTTTGGTCCCTGGTTCGATTTGGCAGAGATTTGGCTTGATTTGGTGGCCAAATCTCCGAATCCAAATTGAATCAGGAGACCCTTTAATCTTTCCAAATTGAATTGGAACCCTTCGAATCGATTTGGAGAGATTTGGCAATTCAGACATAGACAGCTTTAAATGTTTTTTGTTTAAATGTTTGGGGGGTTTTTAAATGTTTTCTCCAAATCAGCATCAAATCTTCAGATTCAGATTTGGCCAAATCGAATCGGGGACAGTGATCCAAATCAACAAATCAAATCACTGTCCCCAATTTGGGCCAAATCTGAGTCTAATATGACCCATTTTGCACACCCCTGCTGCATAGTATTATTTGGCTACTGTGCCGTCAGTGTCTCATCTAGACGCGCCCAGTGTGCAGCTAATTTTGCCCTGCTGAGATACTTGACAGATTGTTCCATTTTAATTATCATTAGGATGGTTTCTGGCATCTACTGTCACTGCAGACTATATCCACAATAGTTCTACTTAAAAAGAGGGCAAAATTGAAAATGTTAGCCTGTTTTTTCTAAAGTTTGCTGCTAGGCAAAGGGTTTTTTTCCTTTATTTAGATACCTCAGCAAAGATTCTCTTGAGTCAGACAGGCTCTAAAAATGGTAGACAAAGTAGACAAAATTGAAATGTATGTTACAATTAAAAAGTTGCTATTTAGCTAATAGAAACTACAAGTGTTTCCCTGTTCCTGGATTATGATTTAAATGTGGCTTCTGAGACCTAAACAGTGCTCTGTGAGGTCTTAAACTGGCACAGTTCTTATTCAGACATATTTTGAGTATTTTTGCTTTACTGTAATCAGAGAAGTGCTTAACTCCAGACTTTTCACAGAGGTAAAGCACCACTGTGCTGGCTCTTAAATGAATGGCAGCCTAGGCTAAGAACCATCAGAGGTTGAAAAGAGGGACCTCATAATTTCAAGGCCAACCTTAAAAAAAAAGTGTGTAAGTACTTTGTCCAGTCTACCCAATCATCTCTGGTTAGACTTGGCCCCTTCTCCATACAGAATGAAAATTAAATCTCTGAATTGCACAACTTAGCAACAACAGTAGTTGCATCAGTGGGCTTTTTCCCTCTTAGCAAAAAAGCCAAGTCCTCGTAAAGAGACTTGGAAATGTAGCGCTTTTTTCAGAGGCTAACTTACTTTTCACTCTTAATTTAATACTTCACAAAAACTTAAACTGATGGTTGTTTGTGGGGAAAAACAGTATGTGATGAATCTGCTTAAGCTTCATAAGGACAGAGATCTCTCTCTCTAACTTTTGATCTTCCAGATTTCTCCTTTCTTCATTGATATTGATGAACAATTTACTCAAGACAGGAAAAAAAATGCATCCTATTTAGTTCATCTTTTTAAAAATTACGTTAAGAAATCTGTTAACGTAATCTAGCAAAGTTGATAGTTGTTCGTTCATCTCTTTTAATTAAATGTTTTCTACAGCAGAAGATAAAATCCAGCAAGCACCCAATACTAAAAGAAAAGAAAGAACAGCATAAGTAGTAGCATAGCTCAAACTCTGCATTAGCGAGTTTTTACAGTTCTTAAAACGTTGGTATCATATGTATTTGACATCTTGCAATCAGGGTAGGGTTTTTTGGCTTTTGAAAAAATATATAAAGAGATTAGGCAGCAAGTAGTCGTGAACATGTATCCTAATTATCTTCCCATAGTATTTCAGCATCATGTCACAGGTCATCTGGTGCATAATCATTGTAAGGAAGAGTAACTGAAAGAGAAGAGAAGGTATACAAAGCAAGAAAGTTGTCCAAATTATGTAGTATTCACCTTTATAGATCACGAAAGCCCTTTGTTTCCTGTGCTTTAAACATTTCAAAGAGTTAGAGTCTGAACAAGTCTCCGGTGATTTTACACCATCTGATAAAAAATATAGGATAAGGATCTTTTTTCAAACAGATTATTGAGAACAGTTCTTTTACCAATATGGATATTGTACAGGACACACAGTGTTAGAAAATTGCCCCTTTTCTGGGGAGAAGAGTGTTCTTCTCTGATACAAGATTTTCAGCATTAGGGTGAACTGGTTAAGATCAACTGTTTTTGTTACCACATGGTAGTTAAACTTATAGGATTGATATCCAGGAACACAGCAAATCTGGTTGTTACCTAAAGTCATGACGTGGATAGGTTCTACCCTGTCTCTTCTGGTACTTGAGAGAGAAAGACGGACCTATTTAATTATCTAGCAATTTAATAGGTGCATAATTGTCATAGACATCTACAGAGTGGTTGCCTGGCTTTCCATTCATTCAATATAGCACTTTTCTCTTGACTTGAGATGCACATCTGATGCTTTGTTAGTGATGGCAGTAATATAGTCTGTTTATTCAACATTTTTCGGATCATCTTCCTGGAGTTGTACTGGTCATTAGTCTTCCAGAATGGTTAACATTTAAAAGCCACCTTGAAGAAGAAATAGGTTATTTACTCGAAATTATAATACATATTTTACTGTTATCTTTTCATTATTCCCACTTACTGTTCACATTTCCTTTTTGTCTTGGAGTAGTTTTCTCGTAAGACTGGGATTTAGTGAGAAAACACTGAAGCAACTGGGGATGGAGAAACTTCTCATCACTTTGGTGGCTTTGAATTTTCAGGGTGGTAAATGAAATCACTTACATGATGCCAGGAGACAGTTTTCCTACAAGGATTCTGAAGCCCTGGAAATCCTTTGTCCCTTTCTAACTGAAGAACATACTAATATTTTTTTTCTAATTTCAAGAAGCATATGCACCTCTCAAAAACCACCTTCTAAAATCTTCCTTTTAACCTGATTTGAAATGAGTTCTCCAATTTCCTTTTCTTGGTTAGGAAGCATATTTATTTTTGGTTTTGTCATGATCAACAGTTGATTCTTTTTGTTTGTTTATGTATTTGATTTATGTGCCACTCTTCCCAACAAAGCCCCAGGGCTGCTGATAACAACAGGACAGAATAACTTACAGAGCAGAAGAACAAGAGAAAAAAATGACTTCAAAGAGAACTAGATTATCAACATAAAACAGAGACCTCTCTAAACAATAACTTAGCATAGCTTTGTTTGTTAAACACCTGCACAAATAGGAATGCCTTACAGCTTGTGTGAAAGATGTCC
>NW_005842125.1:1240701-1259169 GCF_000455745.1 Alligator sinensis | reverse complement strand
GAAAGAGTTCCAGAGCTGAGGAGCAACAGCTGAGAATGACCTCCCAAGTGTTTTTGCCAGGTGTATGTGGCATATTGGTGGTGCTTGCAGGAGGTTACTTAGCTGAGCTTAGGGATCACAGTGGGGCATAAGGGAGAAGATGGTCCCTTTGGTATGTAGGGCCCAGACCATTTAGGGTCTTTTATGTCAAAATCGGCACTTTGAATTGCACCTGAAAAGCTTTTAGGAGCCATAACAGACTCTGGAGTTATGTACTCCTGGTAACCTATCCATGCCAGAAAGTGGGCTGCAGCAGCTGCAGCTTCCAGACAGTATTTAAGGGCAGCCCGACATAGAGCACAATGCAGTAGTCTAGCCTTGAGGTTATGAAGGCATTGATTGTTTCCACTGCTCCCATGGTTTTTTTATCTAAATCTAAGCAAGACAGTTTTTGAAGTAGAGTGATGATTTTAACTTATAGCCAGTAATATTGTTGCATTTATTCTTTTTGCATTTGTAATGTATTTAGATTTTAGATACGCTAGGCAGCTAAAAGAGTTTTCCCCATATTGCTTTACAGACTAAGGGTCTTTTTTATTTCTCTTTAATAGCTATTGAACCCCATTATAATTAACTATCCGTATCTGCAGTTTCTGACACAGTTAACAACTATCTATCTCAAATCATGTGATGTTTTTCATTAAACGATTGTCGTACAATTTGAATTATTTGAAATGACTGACAATTTTATCTTAAGACAACACAAGCTGCGTTCCAGGGGTGTTTTAACATTGTGTCCCAAACCATCCGTAGTATAAGCTAGGTAAAATATTAAAACATCCCTGGAATGCAGCCTGTGTTGTTTTAAGATAAAATTATCAGTCATCTCAAACAGTTCAAATTGTGTGAAAAACAGTGGTTTGGATTGCAGTGGTTTGGACACATCATGAGAAAGCTGGACACCCCTGCCAACACCGTAATGCAGGGCGTAGTGAAGAGAAAGAAAAAGAGGTAGACCTAAGAGCTGGGGAACCGATATTAAGGACTGAACAGGGCTTCAGCTGATGGGAGTGCACAAAGCTAGCCAAACACAGGGCAGAGTGGAGGAGGGTTGTTACAGCATTTAAGATGCCCCAGCAGTCACAGTGGCCTCGGGACTGACTGGACTGGACTTGACTTGATACTAAGGATGTAAGAAAGTCAGAGAGGTTCATTTGCTTTCATAAGGAAGAAGAAAGCTTCAAAACATTCTTTTGCCCAGTGGATTACAGCAGCAGTCCCATCCTTTGCTGGCTCTTGGACAATAATACTGAGCAAGGAGTGTACCTCAGGTTACATCATGCTTTCCTGTCAATTTCCTTTTTAACTTTTTAATTTCTTGTGGCTGTGAAAAGCATTGGAATGTCTTACAGGTAACATACTGCCTACAAGCTGTGGGTTGGGAACCATTGGATCGAAGAGTACATTATCTTATAGGTAAGGTGAGCATCTTTGTTGTTAAAGAGGGATTTTGCTAAGGAGATGCCTCCTTCCAGAGCTAATTGAAATACGAGTAAACAAACCTTTTAAGATTTGACAGTTTGATTTATTTAGTTATAATTCTAAAATTACAACTTTAGTGGGGGGTCCACTCCAAATTAGCTTGAGGGGAGAAGAGCACAATAGGTGGGAGTGAAGGAAGTGGCTTGGTTCTAACTCTATAAATGCAAATATATGTAGCAGATGCAAAGGAGGCAACAGAAATCCCCACATGTAGCCAGCTGCAGGAGGAGTTTGCATGTGTAGGGGTGAGGTTGATACAGTGACCTGTAAACTAAAACCTCTTTGATCCCAATGCATTCAGCTCAGCTGTAAAATCCTTGAGATTTACTTTTCTGAAAGCTATCAATGAATGCCCTTGTCCAAGCAGTATGTAGCCTTGCTGAATGGAAAACAGAGGAACCAGGAAGCCAGACAGTGCCAGAGAAACCAAAGAGAAAGGAATTCAAGTAAAGAAGAAAACAGGAGAGAGAGTTGGAAAGATAGTTGGAAGTGGACAATTCTACTACTGTCCAGATTAACAACAACTACTATAGCCTGACTGCCTTTTTGCCATAACATTTTCAAATGGGCTGTACACATCTAAGAATTGACCTGTTTTCCAGGTGTCCAACTTCTTTTGTTCTAAAGCCAAAAGAAATTATATTTACATTCTCTGCTTCTGTTTTTTACAACTATTCTACTCTTTCAGAGAATACTGTTTTTTAGGAAAGCATGACTGACTGAATATCAGTTTGCTGCGTGTTATTTTAATTAGCTTAATTGTTCCATAATGTTGTGCTGGTTGTGCTATATGCTTTTTGAATGGAGTATTAGGATAGACTTGTATTTATGTGTGAATTTTCTGTGTTATAGTGCATGCTTTAACATTTTTAACAGTAGACAGTATGGTTAAGTAATAAAAACAGAATTGTTAATAAGTAATATATATGCAGTGTTATGTTGCTGGAAATATAATTGTTGCATTTCCTGATATTTGATGATTAATTATAATTTTAAAATTGCAGTAGTAAATTCTGTCTGCCCAATATTGGTATTAAATGTTTCCCGTTAGACTTTGACAAACACACTTCACTAAGGCAAATTAGATAGTACAGTAACTTCAGCTCTTTGGATTACTGGTGTTACAACCCATCTGTTTCATTTGATATGGGATGAATATTTTTAGTGCAAAAGTGTTCGTGAAACTTGCTAAAATTTGTAGTTATAAAAATATTGTGGAGACTCTGGAATTGTTGAGTTTAAATTATTGTAGTTTTCTTTTGTCTCTGATATTTAATAAATGCTTTTGTTTCATTTTGGGGGGAAATGATTTTTCTGTGTTTTCAAGAAAAGACTTATTTTTCTTATTTATAGTACTCTACTGGTAATTTTTCTCTCCTTTTTAAAGTCAGTATGGCATAAACTTACTCATAGGATGGCATAAACTTACTCATTTTTGCTAAAATGTAAATAATGATTTGAGCATAAAATATTGCTTACTCCTTACCAAGCTCTTATCTTTGAATTTTCAGTATGATCGCCAAAACACTTTTATAAATTAATTTTTTTTTCTGAATGTACAATATCAATAGAAAAGGCAGACAAAACCACAGTTAACTAAAATGGCACATGCAGCTTGTAACTAACTACATTTTTTAATCTTTTTGTTTAAAAAAACTAAAAGTCTTGTATTATGGAACAGGTGATTTCAATATAGAGTGCTTTCTGTTTAATATTGTAAATTGTAGAATCATATCTCATTTCTTCTGAGTCACTGAGGGAACTAACATGGTACTGTATACATTAGTCTTGACAGATTTTCCATAGTAAGGCTGGTGTTTGAGTTACTGTCCTGAAAGATAGTTGCTTTGTCCTTGTGGAGGATTTCAGAGAAAACATAATAGCCTTGAACTTCCACTTTCCCCAGTCTTTTGCTTGAGGAGAAGAAGTTCTGTCTTTTGCTTATATAGTAAGATTTCTGTTACAAACATCTACTGGTCTGGATACTGCACATGGATTAGATCTGCCCATTTCACTTCAGAGGAGGAAATTTAGGCTTCCTCCCTTTTCCATCCTTTTGATTCAGAAGTCTCTGCTGGATTAGTGAAGCACCACATTCCAACATTTCTTTATTCTGTCTCCATCTGAGAGCAGCTTAAGACTTGTTGCTCCCAACCACAAACCACTGTCATTTGTGAGAGTTTTTTCTCGCAGTCTGCTGGCACTTCAGATAATACATATTTTCAGTAATCAGAACCTGTTGGTCTTCCTTTTAGAGAAGCCTGAGGATCCTGTATGCTGAATCTTCATTCCTTCTGGTTCCCTTCCTCAGAATGTGTCTCACAGTGACCTAGCTCTGCCTGCCTTTTTAGCACACCTTAACTGGCCTTCCTGAACAATGCAGCAGAGCGGTCTAACCCATACCGCCAGCCTGCCTGTGCCAGCAGACCATCCAAATAGCTGGAATCCACAGGAAAAGGTAAGCCCAAATTTCCCTCCTTCCTTCCTCCATTCTTCACATGTATGCCAGAGGAACAAGAGTTAGCTGTCTTATTTAGTCTGCCAGCAATTCTCTGCAATGTAGCAGGAAGTGGGGTAGGAGCTCAAACTATCAGCCAGCCACTGCTGGTAGAAATTTCAGTGGCTGAAAATTCAGTCCAAGGGGGAAGAAGTGGCACAGCAATGAAATCATTATTACCTATCTGCAATGCAGTACATTTTAGAATGAGGGAAGGTTCTCTTTCACTAGTGTTTCCACTCAGCTCTTGTAGTCTTGCAATTTCAGCCTGTTTTGGCAAATGTTGTTCTTTTGTCTTATCAGTGACCGCAGGCTGACTTATCCACATATACCTGTAGGAAGTGTTAGTGGTTTCCATGCTCTGTAGGGCTTTTGAGCCTTGAGGTGATAATATCTGTTTAGAATTTGGTGTCAGATTCCTGTCTGGATTACTACTTGGAAGATAATCAACATTCTCTTCTTGCAGTCTGTTCTACCATTGGAGTTTCTGCCAAATCACATGAAGAATCAGAAATATTCTAAGGGAAACTTAGGTCAGAAGGCCTGAAACCAATCTAATTTCATAGGGAAATTACTCTAAATTTGAGAACAACCAAAGAAGAAGGACATTTTTCAACTGTTTATCTCATCACAGTGTGTTTGCTACTGTGCTGTTCTATTTTGAAAAGCAATAATGAAAAGTTATTAATAAACGTTTCTGTATTTCGGTTGCTCTAGTTCAGGTTCAGAGAGGATCAATGCTTTATCCTTTAAATATTTTCCTTTCTCTATTATCTGGTCTGCTATGAGTTCCAGAAGATTTTAAGGCTAAAGCATTATGAATCAGTGGTTCTGAGTGAATATGAAAGAAAAGTTTATACATAATACTTTTCAAAGAAGGTAAATAGTTTGATGGGGGGTGGGGGGGCAAGGTGTGATGGCTACAATTGTAAGTGGCTTGCGTCATCTCTTCAGAATTACCTTGGTCCAGAGTACACCAGGAAGAAGATGATTTTTAAGATCCCTGGAACATGTACCATCTTTATCTTTGTTACATTATTGATACCCTTTTTGATGCATCTAGTTAATTTTGGAGAATCGGAGAAATCTTTCTCAGGGTTTAAGCCTGGCTGATCTGCCTGCTCATTCTCTATGAAACTTTTAAATCAGCGTTGAAAAAAACCTTGTCACAAAAAATAGCGTAGTTTCTTATGGAACATAAAGTAATTTCTGCTGTTTTATTCTAACCTCTGTCTTGCAGAGCACAAGTTTCTTCTTCAGCCCAAACATAAACAAAATAATAATGTAAATTGGTCCAATTAGGACACCTTAAAACGTAGGATAAACTAAATAAATAAATAAAGCTTAGGTTAAACTTTATTTTCTCATCCTAGACTGCTTCCATTAGATGCATTCTAAATGTAACAAAAAAGATTTAAAGAGATTTTTCTCTTCTTTTGTAATATGCTCATGAAATTTCAGGACACCTTGTATATGATAGGATCTTGACATAGAAGCCAAAAGCCAAGAAACATTCTCAGAGTGTCACCCAGGTACTTGTTTACATTGTTTCTAGTCTCTATGAACGTAGATAGTCAGTTCTTATTTGGGCTCTATTGGTAGTAAAGAGATGATTCAGAATGAGAAATATTCCATTACTGATTCAAGAAATACCCTCACTTTTGCTTGTTCTCAAGATAATATAGTGCTCAAGAACCAGCTTCCATCCTCTGTAATGTTACCTGAGCTGATGGAGCTCAGCTGAAATTAGCAATTACATTGATCTGCAACTGAAAATGTACTTAAAATAAACTTTTTTTTTGTTGTCAAATAACTGCTAACAGTGATTCATAATCTTTAAAAGATCTTTATATTGCCACTTCATCTAATCTACCTTAGAACTCTTCTTAACACAATTCAACTGAATTTCTATTCTGATTTCTAAAAATTAAGATTTAAACACTTTATTTTCCCATATGCTGTATAGGTAGTCTTCACAGGACTTGGAATTCAGACTCTGTTGATACTGTGTACATAAAAATCCTGTGTAGTATTTTTCAGTTTTTCCTTTCAAGAAAATAACTCTAATTTATCTGAGACTGATACTGCCTCCGAATGGTTTGCAATGCTATTGGATCCCTCCTTCATAAAATTCCCACGACCATTTTATTCCATGTCAGAAGCCAAAAAGGCTTACATAAAGTGCTAGAAGGAACAAAGAGTGTAAATCTGATCAATAAGGTCTTCACAGTCCTTTCATTCAGAAATGAAGGACCATCCGTCAGAGTACTAAATGAATAGGTCATGGCAATTCTCAAAGCCAGCTAAATCAGTTATTCCATTCTGGCACAGACAAGCAGGAGTAATATTTGGATATTTTTTCACATATATATATTCCTCAAGCCATTTTCTCTTTCCTCATGATAGGTTTGTAACTAAGAACAACAGAATTGTTTGGCTTGTACTTTGCTTCTGACACTTGCATTCTTAGGCATGGAAGATGGACACCTTTTCCCTTCAGTGCACAGATAGGCTCATATATTGACTTCTCTTTTGTCTTATTTGGTAAGTTTAGACTGAGCGTGACAGTAGTCATGTAATTACTGTACTGGCTTCATGATAGATTCCAGAAGCTTATAATGATTATGGTTTCTTGTGCCTGGAAGTTGCTGATTTCTCTATTCATTGGCCCCCTCCCTTTATCTTCTCAGTCAGCCCCAGACTCTGATATTCAAAATTTGATTTGTTCAGAGTTTCTTTTGAAATTAAAAAGCTGTCCTTAGCCAAACTATACAAAATTATTTGGTACTAAGCACCTGAGCCTAAATCTGTTTCAGAAGAGGTTTGTCAGAGGCATTCTCTGAGGAAGATCTGTCTTTCTGTTTATTTCTTTTTGTTTCCTTTTAACTATTTTCAGTCAGGAGACTTAGCAAATCAAACAGCTGTCAATTAATTAACCAAACTTCAATTCTTCCTATGAAAGATATAGATTTTTAGATTTTTACTTCTGACACAACCCCAAAATGGTAGAGTTTGATATAAACACTATTATTGTTCATCTTTATTTTCCCTATGCTTGAAAATCTTTGTAAATGCATCTGTCATCACACTTTAAATGCTAACTGTGTTTTACAAAATATCTGAAGTAGACCAAAGGGTGATACTTTTTTTTTTTCTCAAAAAGGAGTCTCAAAATAGGGTTGAAGTCTCTTGTACACAATTTCTTAATAAATTGTGTCAAACCAGGTATGTCAGGTATCCAATGTGTGACCCCTTTGCAGGTACTAAAACATGCTCTGCTGGATGCTCCTGAAAGTCTTCAGCTGAATTTTATAATCCACTGAGACTTGCACTTGAGCTATGGAATCTCTTCACTGTATATAACTGATACTCATTCCTCAAGCTTTGGGACTGCAAGACTAACCATTAAGCAAGAAAATAATGTTAAGAATTCTAAAAATAAATGTAATTTTTTCATTTTCATATGGATATTTATATAGTCTTGTATTTTCTCCCTTGTAAGAACTGGTACTTCCTGCTTGCTGTTTTCTGTGAACGGTGTCCAGACCAGTGAATGCCCATATGTAAGATACAGACTTTTTCCATTATTATGATTTCCAGTTTTTATGATGAATGGCATCCATTAGTCTTGAGACCTTCCCAAAGAAGCAATATTTTTGCTAAATATATTGCAGATTTTGCACATTTTAAATAATACCAATGTCTGTAAAGGGATATTAATGTTTTCTATTTAGCTTGCAGAATTTTCAGATCTTGAAGTAGTGTCCTGGAATTGCGAGGGAGGAAGGGGGGAGAATGCCAGTAGGATAGCAGGAAAAGTACTTAAAATCAAATGGGCAGAAGGAAGTGTCTTCATTGTAAAGAAATGACCATGCTTAACCTATGAATAGTGTCAGGATCGCTGGGTGCCATGCATTATGAGAAATAAGTATTACAGGTAAGGAAACTAATGTTTTATTTTTATTGCCCTGGTAGATGTTACCTGCTTCAACTGCTCTAAGGGTTATATCTTTATTTTCAGTTTTACTTGAGACTGGTATTGAGATCAAAGTTGTCTCTTTGGTATTTGCATCTATGCATAAATATTCTCTAGCAGAAATAGGACTGTGGGTTCTATACATTTTGGGGGGATTTTAAATGAACACTTTAAAGTTGAATTTCAGATTTTACACTTTTTTCCCCAGTATTTTCTGGATTTTTCCTTTTGAGAATTTTTCATTAAACATCTGGTGAATCTGGTGTTATTATGGTGATACAATCAGATTATATACATGGCTAGCTGTGTTTCATGCATTGTCCTCATGAAAGTCCAAGGTTGATAGTTTTCCTAACAAGACTCAAGTTCTTCCTCAAATTAAGTCATAGACTTTTGTAGAACATCTAACTGCGTATGTAAAATTATCCCTGTCTGTTGTGCAGTAAGATAGCGTGGGAATGCTCCAGTGCATAAGAGTGTATTGGTCTGAAAATAGTCCTCCCTGTCATGTTTTGTTTCCTTCTTTATTTTCTTACATTGTAACAGATAATAAAAACAGGACAAGCAGAGTAACTCCTAAGAACAGGGAAGAATGTTGAAATCAGTAACATTTTAGGAGTGTCCAGCTCCTTGGAATCTTAACTTGTAGTGCCATATATCTGGTGAATAGTGAGCAGCTCCCTTACTGTTTGATCTTTGTCATTTTTGTTGGTGAAGGGGAGCAGAGACTGAATAAATCTGATGCTAAGTAATATCTGTAATGCCTAGAATGGGATTTAAATTAAAACTGGGTGTTTCAGTGGCAACAGTGGTATAAAAGTGGATTACCTATAGGATTGTTTAAGTTCACTGATGCTCAATTTAGTCACTCCATTTAATCCTAGACCATCTCAAACAATACAGAAAATTAAATGAGTACAAGCCTGTTCCATTTTCTACTGTAAAACTCCTGCAAGTGTTAACATTTTACTTTAGTAGATCTATTTCTTTCTTTCTGTCTGTGTAAATCATTTCCTGCCACTCCAAAAATAGGTATGCTGAATTTATGCACAAATTCATCTGCTAAAGATTTAGTATCAATTTATTTACAGTATTAATAGGCAGCTTTCATACTTACTACATTTAGGCTATGAAACAGCTACCTACTGCATTCAATATTGTAAAAGCCTAAAAACAAGATGCACCAGCCAATCTCCTATATCGGGGGTGGGCAGTTATTTGGAGTAGAGAGGCACACCTCTCCCTCTCTTCCCCTCTCCATTACACCCTCCCTCCCAGGGCTGCTGCCAATGCAGAAGCCTGAACCCGCCTGCAGCTGTAGCACCCCCCCACCGCCTAGAGCACCACCCCAGAAGCTGCCAGCTGCATTTGGGCAGCTTTGGACACAGCCAGCAGCTGCTGGGTTCTGACCAGGGTGTGGGGTGTAGACGGACAACTAAAACTGCAGATAGGTAGACTCTGTCTTCTGGGGAGAAGCATGCTACAGCTATGAGCAGGTTCATGCTTCTGCATCCACACTGGTGGCAGCCCTGGCCCAGAGAGAGAGAGAGAGCATGAGTGAGCCCCTGGCACACAAGAAACAGCTCCAGCCACCCAGCACCATGTGACTGCCAGCCATGGGCTGGATCCATTCACTTGGTAAGCACCTGCCAGCAGGCCACCCCTGTCCTGTATCATATACTCTCTGAAATTATCTCTAAGTTAACTCAACAACCCCTAGGATTTTAAGCAGTTTCTTAAACCCCTGGTAAACATTAATTTAATTGCACAAAGGGATCTGGCGAATTGTATTCCAGATCCCAGAAATAGCATTCAAGATCTGGTGTGGCAGGACCACATTAGTGGAATCTGGATGAAATTCCTTAGATCCCATTTCACATCTGTCAGGGTTTAGGGAACCTGCACCTGTAATGCAGCTGCATTTGCACCTTGTAAACATACCACCATGTGAAGAGCTCCCTGGTCCTGGGTTCCTTGTGTGCTCGGAACTTCAAAAGGTACTTGGGGAGCTCAGGATTGGGGAAGTCCCCGATCCTGAGCTCCCTACATTGGAACCTTTAAAAGGCACTTTAAATTCTTCTTTAAACTTGCTGGTCCCTGTGCATGATAAAGCAGTTGAACAGAAGGCATATTAATTGTTTGATAAATGTAACATTTGCCAGGGTTCTAATTTTTCCCTCCTTCCCAAACCCTGCACCACAATTTAGTAGGCAAAACAAGTACCCTGTCATTTTCCATTACTACTTTTAATTTATTTCAGAAGATTCAGTTTCCACTACAGATTGTAATTAGATTGATGTTTCTTTTACCAGAAGCTAATCAATATGTTACATTTTTGTAAATATTGAAGACTGGTACAAGTTCAAAAATGGAGAGGAAAACCCTTCATGAAACCTTTTTTTAAAAGGAACAAAAAAGAGTGGGAAAGAAGGACGGTTGTGGATGTATAAAGCAGTAGATTTTTCCACAACTGAGAGGCAAAAACATACCCTTATTTGTAGCAATAGCAACTGGTCTATTCTGATGTTCAATCAAAATTGGATGTAATATTTCAGATCTAGTTTCCTACTTCAGTAAAGCCTCTAAGTTTACACCTACTAGAACTTCACTGTCTATTTCTGTCAATCTCTACCATATCTTTTGAAATCTTTTTTTGATATATGATCATAGAAATACAGGGACAGATTAAATTTGCATGAGGTGGAATTGCTGAGTTGCTAACATATTAATTTTAAAGTTTAGGTTTGTTTTGATGATCACAATGCTTGTTTTTTTTCACCTGGATATAGTTATTGGGATCTGATTTGTAAAATCAGTACCCCTTTGGTTGACATTTAGCACTGTTAAAAACTAAGTTATTTTCAGAAGATTTTACTTCAGAGATATGGGGAAAGTTCCTATATTCCTTGTTGCTTGAAACAACAGTTTTCTTTGTCTTCAAGTTTGGTTATATAATAATAGCAATCTCAGTTCTGTGATTATTGTTCCTAAAATGAAGCCAATGTATTATTAGAATGTGAATTGCTTTCCATTGATACTCAGAAGGATGGTATCGCTTCTATATACTTACTGTACACACTCACCAATTTCTTAGTTTTCTAAGAGCAGGTCATATCTACACAACGTGTACCAGTATTAGGGGACCATGTGGTAATTCATCAGTCTTTAATGCAATTATAAAAGCAATTCTAGCTTATCATTAAAATTAAATTTTAATTCTGTTTCTCATCCAGCGGAAAGTCTTGTTTTGACTAAAGCTTTTCTGTAAATGGTTTGATCAGTGCTTTATACTGGTTATGAAACAGCTAACATGCCAATGAACACTAGAAAGTGTAAACTTGTTTATAATCAGGTGTGAGAAGACCTATTTCCGTATGTCTGATATAGCCGTATTTGCAGCATAGAGAGGACATTATTTGTGACTGGTTTTTAATTTACTATAGTATTTTTTACTGTTTCTGAACTACTTCAGGATTTTGAATTACAAAGTTAAGACCAGTTGATAACCTGAATGCCACCATTTCTTAAACTGTGGAAGAAAACTCCAGCAACTTTTTGGTTGAATGTTGTTTTGTTGATTAGAGATTGATTGTTGGAAAGATACTTGATAATAATTTACTTTCTTTTGTCAGGCATTTAAGATGTGTTATACTATATACCTGTAATTTTAGAAATTAGTATTTAATGTAAAACATGTGTTTCCCCTACAGAGAAGATGGTGAACTAGAAGATGGTGAAATTGATGATGCAGGATTTGAAGAAGTTCAGGAAGAACAAGATACAAAAGGGGAGGATAAACAGAAAAATGAAAAAACACATAGGAAATCACGGAAGAAACGCAAAAAAGAAAAGGAAAAGAAAAAATCAAAAAGGAGGAGACGGGATAAACATAAGGTTAGGAAATGCAAACCAAAATATCAGAGCTACTGACCGTAACTTTAAGTTTGACTTTTTCGTCCAGGAACATATGTTCTGTCACTAATAATGTTGGGAAACTTCTTTGGATGCTATGTGAATGATAAAAAAAAATTTGATATTGTATGAATGAATGAAGTTTTTCTGGAGGACCTAACTAACCAAGGTATTTTGCTTAAACATGTTGGGCAGATTTCACTTTCGAGAACGCAACTCCACTAATTTCTATTGCAAGTAATTTATCGATGGCAAAGAAATAATAGATCAGTAATATTTCTGGTTGTTGTGTATTAAAAGTGATAGTTTCAGAAACTTAACTGCTAATTTTAATAAACACAGTTTCATATTTTTTTTGCTTTCACTGTACCATGATCATGTTTCAAAAGTTGGTTCTATTTTGAAAAGATTCTACTTGAACTTAACTTTCTCCTGATGAGATAATTTACAAATTTTAAGTAAAAAAGCATTCCCTGTTTGAGTAGGGGGGAATCCATAGATTGCATTTTGTATATAGCTGGTTCCCCCTGTAGTCCAGACTGTATGGGTATTTTACAAAGAACAGGAAAGACACATTCTTAAGTCATAGAAAATGTAGGTTTCTGAACCAGTAAACATTAGCAGAGATAATTAGGAAAAAATGCAGTTTGAGTTTTCACATTTACTAAAAAAAAAAATAAACTCAGAGTATTCCCAGTTAATGATATCCTTCTGAGATCATATAATCAAGAATTGTATACTTCTGTTCTCCACGGCTTCTTCTTATGAACTATTTATGAGTGAAATGAGCTTTAGTCAAATAAACTTGTTGTTTCCTTAGTTTGTAAATTAACTTGAGCTACCTTCATGTATGATTAATATACCAGCTCGGTATCAAGTCAGATATCAGAACACTAGAAAAAAAATGCAGATGTCATGTATTCATTATGTTATTATTAGATTAGTTCCTGTTAAGATTTAGCTGAGTTGTAACTTGTTCAGAAACTCTCTCCTTCCTGTTGCTTGTGCTTTTCCATGATTTTTTTGGCAGTATGCCAGAACAATATCTGACAAATATTCTAATGAGTTAGGGTGTTAGCAGCTGAGCAGTAACACCCTCTATACTGAGAGGAATGTCTGAGAGCTGACAATAGCAGCTGGGGATTGCTGGGAAATTGGACTTGAGCTTCTCCTACACAATTTCCATTGACCGCATATCCTGGACTTGACGCATGGCTCCAGTGTCCCATCTCCCGTCAGGGAGTCCCACTAAATACTTTGGTTTCCTTTGTCTCATCCTTTATTACATTCTCTTCCCCATTCAGTAAAGGACTTACATTTTCCTCTTATAGAATAATTTCTTCTTGTTGTTCGCTTTTACATCCCTTGCTAGCTGTATCTCAGTTTGTTTCTTGATCTTCATGATTTTTCTCCCTACATGCCCCTGCTATACTTTTATAAGATTATTTGGATTTTGAGCTCTTGTTTCAGGAGACTCAGGCATTGGTCAGTCACTGCAGTTATTTCCATAACCTTACATTTAAAAAAAGATATAATGGGGAATCTATGATGGAATTGTTTGTAACAGAAATTGTTTATTGTTTCAATAATATAAATTTTAAATTAACTTACTGTAATTATCAGATGAAGACAGCATACTAATGTTCATCTCTAGAGTTTTAACAAAGCCAAATCCAGACTTCAGTGCAAGCAGCAGTGGTGCTGGGTTGATGCCACCATTGCTTCCCCCATCCCCTGCTGCTGGTCTTCATACCTGGGAATTCAACAGCAGGCCCCACCCTTGCTTGTCCCGGCCCCTCTAGGAGCCCTGTAGACTGAGTGAAATAGTTCTCTTTGCTGGGTCTTTGACACCCGTGGTGTACACCAAGTGAGGGATACTTCTTCAACAGGAGCATTACCAGGTGATAAAGAAACAGGTCTTGGAGACCTGTAGAAATCTTTAGCTATGGACAGACATTACCTTTATAGTGCTATATATGCAATGCTACAGTAAGTGAGAGGACAAGCATGCTCTCCTCCTCCTTCCCTGCCGCCGCGCGCGCCGCCCCCCCCCCGCCACAGTGCTCTACAGAAATGGTGGAAGCACTACTGAAATTGTTCCATCATGGAACAAGAACTTCTCTGTAGCACAATATGTAACAATTGTTCAGCACACCGTAGAAGCTACAGAAGTTCTCTTCGTCTGCCAGCATCTCACAGTGCTCCCTTTTTTCCTCACCCTTCCAAGGGGGAGAGTGGGAGAGCCAGATGCACAGTCACTGAGTGCAGCCCCAGAAGAACATAATCTGCACATGCAGCCACCTGCCTCCTCCCCTCCCCCTGGCACTGCAGGCTGCATCTCGGCTCTGCTCACAATACAAGCCTGGTTCTAGGTCCCTGCTTATTGACAGCCTAGTCCTCAAGAGAGCTGCCCTCAACCAAGGAGCTCTGTGCATCATTTTGCACCTTGTAGCACTACATTTTTCTAGTGCTTCAAAGTGCTGTGGCAAGTGTAGTGCTACAAATGCATTTCTCTCTGTGGCCTTTGTGACAGTGCTCTAGCAGTACACGAGGCACTGACAGCCTGGGCCTTTGATCCCAAATGCAGCCGCTTTCCCCCTCCCCCCGACAAACACACTTACTTAACAGGCTTCCAGAGTGGCTAAGAAGACAACAAGGTCCTCATATTAGACACTTTTGCTTGAAGTAGAGGTTCAGCTTAGACCCGAAATGAGAGAACAGGGCATTGTCTCCCTTCAGAAATCCCTTGCAGTGTAGGAAGCCCTGTAAATAATGCCTCCAACCCTTTTTCCCATGATGAGTTCAGTTAGTCTAGGAGAGGAGATAGAGGAGTTACCCAGGTAACTCCTGGGTATTCCCTGTGGATTCCAGGAGCCCCACTTCAGGGCAACAGCTGCAATCCTAGAAAAGGGGGGGGTTGTAAATGGGCAAGTTCAGACTCTGCTCTACTCCTGCCATGGACAGAGACTTGCCCCCTGTGCTTTGGAAGAACACTGGTTCCCAGAAAGGACCCAGGGAGAACAAGGGATGCCTCTGCAAGCCCCCCAGCCTGATTTGCAACTAAAATTTGTAGTGTCCACATTTCTTCCCACTCTTTAATCTGTCCTCCAGTAGGCAGGTGCAGCTTTGACAACATGTTTTCTTGATGAGAAGGATTCATCCTTCACAAAAAAACAGGAAGCCAGGAAAAGTATATACTGCTCAGATGGCAAGAGTTCTGAAAATCCATTCTTTGGCAGACCTTCCCACCTTGCGAAGTGGAGCTGCTGTTGCAGCCCATTTGACAGCCTCATTAGAGTGCAGCACTCTAACCCCCTAAAAAAAAGTGTTGGAAGAGACTTAAGTATCGTACCATTGTAGCTGTGAATGTTTACAACCTCTCACTTTCTGTCGGAACCAGGAAGGAGATTGACACAGCAAGATACCATTCTGGATCCTCTCTGAGAACAGAGAGGTAGAACAAAATCAATTGATAATGTTAATGGATATGGTTGGCCAGTCTTTCCTTTATTTTATATGCTAACTAGCATATATGCAATATATTTTGATTTTACTTACCAAAAAGTGTATAATTTGCTTAGCTTTCAACACAATACTTGTTCCAGTGAGTTGCCTGTTGCTTACCTGCACACTAGTGAAATGTATTGACCACTTAAATAAATAGTATCTTTTAGCTTTGTAATCTAATTCTAACTAAGTTATATTCCAGTTAATTAAATGTAAACTGCAACTGTAATTTTGCCACGAGTTACTTCATAACTAAGTGTGCTCCATTAACTGCACTAGAAACAACAAAGGGGAAAAAGCACTATTCACATTATGCTAGGATAAATGCACAGCCTTTTTTCAGTCCTGAGGGCTATGTACTTAAGTGGGCAACCTGGAGTCCCTTGTATAAGAATACTATGGTAATAATGTTGGGTTTTGTTTTTCAGCATAATTCACCCTCTAGTGATGACAGTTCAGACTACAGTCTTGACTCCGACATTGAACGTACAGAAAGATCACATAAGAAGGGGAGCAGTCTGTACAGAGATTATGATTCTTCATTCCTTCAGGTATAACATATAAAACTATTTTTTTCTCTCTTCCATTTAGCTACAGTTTCTAAGTAATGCATTTATTATATTATATTTGTAAATGCATGCAAATCATAATATCCATCCTGAAAGCTCTCTCTGGAAATTCATTTAGATCTCATTTCTCTTGGGTGATATTTTATTAACAAGTCTATCCCACGTTACTAGGGTAGTTTTATTTTACAGTTTAACGTTTGATGGCAGGAATTCCACTAGTACAGACAAATGGGGAATATTCTCTCTTTTTTTCAGTCAGGTAGGAAAGTATTGATCAGAATAAAAAATACATTTCATTTCTGCTTTTCCCAATCCATGGAAGAATTATTTTTAAATTCTGGGAAGAACGTTATCCCTCTAGTTAATAAGGTAGGTATTGACTTAAGTACTTTTGAGTATGGCAATGACTTTGAAGAAGCCAGCAGTGCGGAAGCAGCAGCAGCATGGATGCAGCTTCCGGCTGGGTAGGAGGGAGTTGAGAAAAGTGGTGGCAACATGGGCATAAGCAGAGCCTGCTGACATACCACAGAAGCCACCTGACTTGTATCAAACTGGAGCTGGGATATTCTGTCCTGCAGCTTGAAAAGGTTGCCAGCTGCAGGCTTACATACTAGGAAATGAAAATGTCAATAACAAAGAATGAGTTTCTTACGTAGTATTTACTTGTTCGTAACTACAGATCCACTCACGTTTTCATCCTCATTTCTATTACTTTGGTAATTAAAACAGATCTATGCATATATGTTTCCTTTTAATTCAGTTTTAAAAATGTATTGTTTTTTTCTGTAATAGAGCATAAGCTTTTTTTAAAAAAACCTTTTTGGTGTAGCTGTTAACAAGCACTTTGCTTTTATATTTGTCCTTATAAAGTCTGTATCTTGACAAATAAATCTTAGGATATATAAGCTAATGTAAATGGAAGTTGATAAATTAATTTCAGGAATTCTTTTGTTATATGGATAACTTTTCTGGAACTTCAGTCTCAATAGAAATATTTCCATGTTTTTTATTTATTTTTAATGGAATAACATTTCCCCCTACAGTGCAATAAAACACAGGAGTTGATGCAGCAGTTTAAACCAATGTCCAGTTAAGGCATTTTTCAATCTCTGACAGATTAAATGTATTGGATGCTTCAAACAGCAGTGTAAAAAGACACATATCATACCTGTGAGAGAAACCATTTCCACAACTAATGCAGGCAATGTTCAGCTTGTTCCTGAAGTGCAGGGGGTTGATATTCTGTTGAATTTTATTCATAAATAAAATATACACATTTTTATTAACAGTTTTCAGGGACCTCAGCAACGTGGAATAGAGAGTCACACTTAAGCCACCAAGCCCACTTATGTGCCTAATAGATGTAATGGAATGTGGCACTTTTTGAATGCATCCACTTTACAGAAAGAGAGAGGTTTTTACTGACATCATGCCACCTTTTCTTCATTTTTTTAAAAAGAATTTTGTTATGGGTCCAAAACTGTATTCGGTGAGTGTGTCTACACATGCATTTGATCTGGGAGCACTTTACTCATGAGTAAATGCTCCCAGGCATGCAGCTACACATGCAGTGTCTCAGGTGCTGACAGGAAGCACAGGGCCAGGAGACGGCTGTCTTCTGGCAGGGCGTGGCTGTTGCTGGTGTGGGGACAATATCCCCCTGCCCCAGCAGCAGGGAGCTCCTGGCCCCAGCTCCTGATCAGGGGTAGGGGACTTGGAAAGAGCTGCAGGGGAGGAGCAAGTTTCAGCCCCCTGCACCAATCCACCGGTGAGGCAGCCAGCAGTGAGCCCCTGACTGGGAGGTGAGGCTTTCCCAGCACTGGCCCTGCGACAATGGAGCTGGCGCTGGGATATAAGGATCTCCCAGCCCAGGACCTATGATCACCGAGCAGGGGCTGGGAGCTCCCTGCTGCCAGGGCAGGGGGACATTGTCCCTATGCCTCAGCAGCAAGCAGCTTCCAAAGGGGTGAGAGATTGTTCTCTGCCCTGCTGCCTGGTTGACCAGAAGCACATTCGCTCCCGGTCAGGGGACTACATGTGTGCTATTGTGCAGTTACTAATCTCAAGTAAATACGCTACTTGCATTTGCAGGTAGCAGATTTACTCATGATTAGAGCCAGTTACTGTACAGTAAGCATCTGCATGTGTAGATGCAGAGACTTGCTGCTTAGTAATTAGCTGTACTGCACAGTAGAGCATCTCCTGTAGATGCATCCAGTATGTATAGTTCTAGAATACTAATGCTTTGAAGGCCAGTGTTCTGGAGAGACTTTTCTGTTCTCTTTTGTTGCACTGTGACACCATTAGAAATCTTGAATACAGGACATCTAATTGTGAATAAACAAACTGAACTTTTCAACAATGATACTTGTTTATGCAAATCAAGGAAACAACTTTGAACTAGTTAAGCACTTGAAGCGAAAGTGATAATTTAAAAGTAATTGTTTTCTAAAGTGTGTAAGGGTTATGTGTGCGTATCTGTGTAT
>NW_005842125.1:1233250-1240691 GCF_000455745.1 Alligator sinensis | reverse complement strand
CACAGGAAATTACATGCCTTCACAAAAGACACAACATAGCAAAAAATTAAAAAGTAAGGAGTATGATGAATATGGCAACTACAGTGATGAAAATTTTGGTAGCTATAATGAGGAAGAAAAGTTGGAAGATTTTGCTGATCAGTTGAAACAATACAGACAAGCTAAAGAAACCTCAAATACTGATTTAGGAGCTCCATTTCCTAAAGAACCAGTGAAAAAGCAGGGAATGAAAGGAATTCAAAAAGGTAAGGTAGTTTGTTTGCTTTAATAATTATATTAGTCCTTTTCAGGCACTTGTTAAATGGGTTGATGTCATTCTAGTGGTTAAAAAGCATTTTGAACTTGGAATCTCACTCCTGGTAATTAAATGCTGAGCTCTGCCAGTAGCACTATTTTTGCATACAACTAGGAAACTCATTAAATTTCGTGCTATATCATCAGAGTTAAAACGACACGGTCACAGAGCATTGTTGCATAACCAGGATGAAGGTCCATGCCATTTCTTAAATAGTATAAATTAAAAACACTTGACAACTGCTGTGAATTGTTTAACTATTTAAGGAGTAATACTGCTACAGAATAACTTTGTATGTGATATATTGTATGAAACCAGTCATGAGTGGAGCTGAGCGAGATCTATTGTAAATATTCAAATTTGAAAATGCATTTTGATTTCGGGTTAGAGTTTTAAAGGTACTTACCTAAAGTCTCATATTCAGGAGAATCGTATACTGTGACATTTTCTAAGTGGCTCGAAGTCCCTCAGATCCATCTTGATTGTTCCTGGCTGATTTTGAGAACCTGGCACCTTGGATTGTTCATTTTCATAGGTGACGCCATAGTCCCCTGTTCCTCCAGGATCTACCAGTTCAGCACTCATAAATCTGACCACCTGTTGCAGGCTTCTCTTGTTTTCAGATGCTTAGTCTCATGTGAGCACTTAAAGATTTTGTCTGCCAGTGGTCACTTCCCAGGTCAGTAAGAAAAGTTGTCTAAGCTGTAGACCTTCCTTTGGTAGGTGTTCCCCTGATTTAAATCAATATAATTCACATATTTAAAGGCTGGGGTTTTGAAGATTATTTCAAGTGGACCTTTTTGATTTCAAAGCCCTTCAGCATTGCCAACTGAGGTACCCAAGTCTCAAGACATCCTCAACACAGAAACCTTGGAAATCCTTTCCTAGGTTCAGGCTGAGATAGCTCTCTTATCTATTGAGCCATATTCAGAATCATACCACTTAGTGACTCAGAAAATGACTAATTTCTAATCCTACTATTGATGTTCCAACTTTGAAATCATCAAAAGTTATTGCTACCTGGAAACATCAGGGGTCCAAATGCTGGTGACGGTGCTTTGTTTCCGATGACAGACCTTAAAAAGCTTTCCTGGAATCTACTCCTTTATCAATTGTTGATGCTGAGTCAGTGAGGTTACAGGCTTCTCCTAAGTAAATGTGATTTTTTTTTTAAACGTTGACATCCCCGAAACTTACACAGAGCATCAATATTTAAAATTTAATAAGTGAGACTTTTGTGGCCACTTCTGAGACAAAAGTGCTGTCATGGTATCAGAGATCTTTGTTCCAATAAGGTGGGGCCCACAAGTACCACTTTGCAAGTGTTTTAGTCCCAGGATTTACTTTTCTTCAGTACCAGCAAAAACCTTGCATTTTCATTGTCTGTTTGGCTGTAGCAGGCAAATCGTTTTCAGGTATTAGGACCCATGAAAATGGTTTCATTTTTTTAATGTACTTGAATATTCAAGTAGAAATGGCGACCAGTGGGAAAACACTTAATTTTTAAATATGGAATTTTTTTATTGGGATTGAGAATCGGTATTCCTTGAAAATTTTGATGTGTAATGCTATTCTTCAGATAGACAGTATATTAAATTACTGTCATAAAATGTCATTGGCATTACATTGTCTTTTCATGAGGCAAACTCCAGACACTTAATTAGTCTACTCAGTTGCATATATCCATGAGTTGTTTCCCTTTTCAACAGCAGACTTTTGAGAGAGAGCAAACCATGCTGTCCTGACATCATCTGACTCAGACATCAGGACATTTGTCTGCACCCATTTTTGATGTTTCTTACACTTGAGCTACTTGTCTCGGGTCATTAAAGATATAGAAAATGAAGATAATACCAACGCATAAAATAATTCCTTTCTCATCTGTGTTACTGTTTACAGTGTTATTTTCAGCTGGTAAACCTTGGGTCTACATCCTTTTCCAAGGTTTGTGGACTCTGTAAGAAATAAAAGCTTCTCGCCAGAATTCTGATTTTTTTCCTTTGGTTAAAACCAAACATTCATCTGTCAGACATATTCTTTGAACAGAGTTTTTTCTACAACAACACAAATATATTATCATATCATAATCAAATATTTTGTGCTATGCAAAGAAATTACATCCTAAATTATTTTATTATGAAGAGTAACTTTCAGGTAAAACAAGACCTGGAGTCATTGGTAGAACCCTTTCTTTTGGGCTGAATCAAGAATTCCTCTGTGTTTCCTCTTCAACACATTGGATACATCATTAATGACCACCAGCCCCTTCTGGAAAATGATAGCCATCTCAAGATAGCCATGGTGGACAAAACTGTCCTGTCTTTCAGACATCCCCGAAACTCAAACAGTGTCTCTCAAGCAACGGGCTGCTGTACTCCTATTTTCATTGTGCCATCTGGCCTTGCAAAGGATCCAGATGCCAGCTGTGCCCCCTCATTAATACAGACTATGTCATCATTAGGCCAAATAACACAGCTTATAACATTGGAGATTCATTCACCTGTGCTTTTACCAACATCATAGATTCATAGATGCTAGGGTCGGAAAGGACCTCAACAGATCATAGAGTCTGGGCAGGAAAGAGGCAGGAAATAGTGCTGGGGTCAGATGACCACAGCCAGATGCCTATCCAGCCTTCTCTTAAAGACCGCCAAGGTGGGAGAGAGCACCACCTCCCTTGGAAGTTGATTCCAAATTTTGGCCACCCTTACCGTGAAGAAGTTCTTCCTGATGTGAAGAAGTTCTTTTTGATGTCTAGCTTAAATCTGCTCTCTGTCACTTTGTGACCATTGTTCCTTGTTACCCCAGGAGGCGCCCTGGTGAACAGAGCATCTCTGCTTCCTTGCTGCGCCCCCATAATGAATTTGTAGGCAGCCACAAGATCACCTCTCAGCCTTCTTTTGCAGAGGCTTAAGAGGTCCAGGTCCCTTAGTTTCTCCTCATAGGGCTTGGCTTGCAAACCCTTAACCATATGAGTGACCCTCCTCTGGACCCTCTCAAGGTTATCCACATCCTTCTTAAAGTACGGCACCCAAAACTGGCCACAGTACTCCAGCTGTGGTCTGACCAATGCCACATAGAGGGGAAGTATCACCTCCTTGGTTCTATTTGTCATGCATCTGCTGATGCACAATAATGTGCAATTTGCTTTGCTGATGATTTTGTCACACTGACGCCTCATGTTCATCTTGGAGTCCACCATGATTCCGAGATCCCTTTCTGCTTTTGTGCTGCTGAGAGGGTCATTTCCCCACCAGTAGGTGTGCTGGATATTTTTACGCTCTAGGTGCAGCACTCTGTACTTGTCCTTGTTGTACTGCATCCTGTTGTGTTCTGCCCACTTTTCCAACCTGTCCAGGTCTGCCTGCAATCGTTCCCTACCCTCTGGTATGTTCACTTCACCCCACAATTTAGTATCATCTGCGACCTTGGACAGAGTAGACTTCACGCCCACGTGATGAAGAGTACAGGTCTAAGGACTGAGCCCTGTGGGATCCCACTACCCACATCCTTCCAGGTCGATACCGACTTATCTACTACCACTCTCTGGGTGCAACCCCAAATCCAATTTGCCACCCACCGGACCGTGTAAACATCTAAGTCATATCCTCTTAATTTATTTATGAAAATGGAATGAGATACCGTATCAAAGGCCATCCTAAAATCCAAGAAAATTACATCCACCTCTACCCCTGCGTCTAAGCGTTTTGTGACCTGGTGATAAAACGAAACCAGATTAGTCAGATGTGATCTACCTGCTACGAATTCATGCTGATTGCCCTGCTGCATTACTTTTCCCACTGGACTCTCACAAATATGATCCTTAATAATCTTTTCAAAGACTTTTCCAAGGATGGAGGTGAGACTGACTGGCCTATAATTACTTGGATCCTCCTTCCCCTTCTTGAAAATAGGGACCATATTGGCCCTTTTCCAGTCATCTGGGACCTGACCTAAGTGCCACAAGCACTCAAACAGCCATGCCAGTGGTTCTGCTATGACACCGGCCAGTTCCTTCACTACTCTCAGATGCAGCTCATTCAGGTCTGCTGACTTGAACACATCCTGTCCATCCAAATGACTCTGCACCAAGTCAGCATCGACAGTTGGTAGACTGGTGTCCCTCTGATGCCCATCTAAGGATCTGTTAGGAGAATTATCTTGAGCCCTGTTGAGGAACACTGAGACAAAAAACTCATTGAAGAGCTCAGCCTTGTCCCCCCTGTCTGTCACTAATTGCTTCTGCATTTATGACATCACCTGCTTACAGTGCCCCTCTGCTGTCTACATTAGACAGATGGAGTAGTCCTTATATCAGGAGTGGGCAAAATACAGCCTGCAGGTCAGATCCAGCCTGCCAGGACATTCTTTCCAGCCCGTGGAGCCCATAAAAAATTTAGAAAATTGATATTTATATGCTCCTGGCTGCCTGTCGAAGATGACAAGAGCCAGAGGCAGTAGGACCCAGGGGAAGCTGGCGTCAGGATGTAGCAGCCTGGTCCTGCCCCACCCCCAGGCATTTCCCTGCCTTCCTGCCTGTGCACTTCTCTAGCACCACATGGCTCCCAGCTGCATTGCCAGACTGGAAAGCATGGGCCCACACCAGGTGTGTGTGTGTTTGTAGGGTGAGTCCCACAGACACCCCACCATACACATATACCCACAACCCCCTCGTACTGCCATACACACAGACCCCCCACCCACACCCCCGCATACCCTTAACTAGCTTCCCTCCAAGCAGTCCCACCCCCCAAAGCCCATACCCACCCACACCCTCCTCTACTCCCCACATACCCACACACTTACAGCCCCCCACAAACTTATACCCACCCCCCCACAATATATGAGTAAGGCTTTGTTTTAAGCTGTTATATACAATCAGCTCTATGTACACTACACAAATACATGTAAACAAGGACAAACATATTTTTTTTAATCAAATTAATGGATGCTTTAGATGTTCACTTTTTAGAACATAATTTGGTATTTTTCTGTTCCCAAGATGGCAAAACGCCTTGCTGAAAGGAGTACTTTCGGGGGCAAGGGGATGGACTTCTGGTGGCAAAGGTCAGGTGTTAGGGGGCGGGACTTCCAGTCACAAGATGGCAACCAGGGAGTGGGGCACCTGTCAAGGGGCGGGGCTACCCATGTGGCCCTCAACAGCTTGCCAAAACTCGGTAAGTGGCCCTCCGCTCGAAATAATTGCCCACCCCTGCCTTATATGAAAGAATGAGTGGATCTTACATCAAGTCCTAAAACACACACAAGCTGTGGGAGAGGTCTTTAACCTTCCTGGACCTTCCATTGCTAACCTCAGAGTAGATATTTTTAAACAGCAAGTCTTTAAAAGCAGACTTGAATGTGAGATTACAGAGCAAGAAATCACCCACAGACTGGATTGTCAAGTCTGATCTAAACAGGGACTGTGGATTCTTATCCTGTTTGGAATGGCTTTTGTGTGACCCTTTTCATAGATTTCATAGATTTCTTGAGTCGGAAGGGACCTTGTAGATCATCGGGTCCAGCCCCCTGCTACAGGCAGGAAAGAGACTGGGGTTAAGTAACCCCAGCCAGATGCCTGTCTAATCTCCTCTTGAACATCTCCAGGGTAGGGGAAAGCACCACCTCCCTTGGAGCCCGTTCCATATTTTGGCGACCCTTACCACAAAGAATTTCTTCCTTATGTCCAATTTAATCTGTTCTCCTTCAGTTTGTGGCCATTATTTCTGGTAAACCCGAGGGGCGCCCTGGCAAACAGAGTGTCCCCTATTCCCTGCTGGCCCCCCCCCGATGAGTTTGTCAGCAGCCACAAGATTGCCTTTCAGCCTTCTCTTGCAGAGGCTGAAGAGATTCAGATCCCTCAGTATGTCTTCATAGGGTCTTACCTGCAGGCCCTCAACCATATGAGTAGCCCTTCTCTGAACCCTCTCAAGGTTTTCGACATCCCTCTTGAAGTGCAGCACCCAAAACTGGACACAGTACTCCATCTGCGGCCTCACCGACGCCGCATAGAGGGGAATTATTACTTCCCTAGACCTGCTCGTGATGCTCCTGCTGATGCAAGAAAGAGTACAGTTAGCCTTGCTTATTACCTCGTCACACTGGCAACTCATGTTCATTTTTGCGCCAACCAGGACTCTGAGATCTCTTTCTACTGTTGTGGTACTCAGAATGGTACCCCCCAGTCAATAGGCATGTTGGAGATTCTTTCTCCCCAGGTGCAACACCTTGCATTTATCCTTGTTTCCTATGGGTTTATCTTTGTCCCTATGGTTTTATTACTTGTTTGCCTCTTAACATTCCTTCCCCCACCACATCTTTCCCTTTCCTGTGTTTGTATTCATATCACTTTCTCTGTTTGATAGCCTAGTCTTTGTACATCCTTTCATAGCATCTAAGGAAGTGAGCTCTTGCTTATGAAAGCTGCTGCATCTCTGATTCAGTCAGTCTATAACAATGGTGGGCACCCTTTTTGGCAGGCATACCACAAATTAGCTTTTCTCCCTTCCTGAGTGCCACTCTGATTCCCTTCCCCTGCCTAGTCTGTTGCTCTGTTTTCTGCTCTCTGCTTCCTGCCTAACTTGCTGCTCTGCTCTCTGCTTACTGTCCCATCTGCCACTGTGCTGCCTTTCCCCTTTCTGGTCTGCTGTGTGACACACAGAAGCTGCCCATGCCACTTGTGGTGCACATGAAGCAGATTGGCCACCTGTAGTCTGTAAAGTGCATCTCTACCCTGCCCTTTTCCACATTTCTTCTGATTACATCAGTTCAGAAGTTCTGTTTTCAGATCATTTAAGATAAGCCGAGATATAGATAGACCTAACTGGGTCCTCTTATTTTGTCCTTTGGACATAGGTAGGTGTACCCGCCGCCGCTCGAGAAGGAGATCACGCACCGCTTTCACCCGGGCCCCAGATCTCGCCCACCCGGGCTTTGCTGATGTGCCCCGAAGTTTACCCCGATTGGTATCAAGGGCGACCCCAAAACTCACCTGCCACGACTTTGATGACGTCTTCAGTGGGGGGTCTTCCCTTGGGGTATCCCTCGGTGCTGACGCATTCCTCCGCGGGCAATCTCGGGGCTCTGTCCTCCCCTACACCCCAGCCATTCGCCACCTTAGGGTCTTCCTATTCTGGCCTCTACTCC
>NW_005842125.1:1206908-1232887 GCF_000455745.1 Alligator sinensis | reverse complement strand
GGCGTGCCCCGCCCCCGCCGCTCAGCCGGAGCCGGATAAATGCCCGGCTGACGGCCTGCACCGGCGCGTGGACTCCTTTTGGCTCCTCCGGCCCTGCGGGAGGTAGGCAGGCCCCTTTGCCGCCACGGGGGTCTCCCGGCGTCCCCGCTCCCCTGGGACAGTAGGCATAAAGGTAGCATTGCTTCCCAGATCTTTATCTTCAGATTTGTGTACAAGTATCTGTCTGAGCCTCAGTCTTACAGGGTGACACCATGGCTGCTGTCATATTGAGTACAATGAGTGTATGAGTACTTTCTTTGGAAAGCTAGTGAATCCTAAAAGTGCTGAGCTTCAGCTATTTAGAACTGTTCTGAGCTCTACCAGTCTGTGTAGGTTGTGATTTCAGCTCTTATCTTCTAATGCTCAAACCAGCAGTCTTCATTCACCTGCTAATAAAACTACTGGACGTGCTTTCCTAAATTCTTCAAGATGTAATGGATAATTGAAAGTAACAGCCCACTGAAGTGAAAAACAGAATATGCTTGATCTAGACATGAGACATTTTAATAAAGTTCACAAGTCAAAAGAATCAATTATAAGATATAAAAGAGGAAGGTGCGGGGAGGGTTTTTTTGTTTGGCTGGGGGTTTTTTTTACAAAAGGAAGTCAAGGAGCAGATATGGACGAAAGTTTGAAAGAAGTATATTTTTTAAGAGGCCAGTAACAGGGCTATTGGCTTCAAGAGAAAGTGCATCCAGTCCAGCAACAGATATGGTAACAACAACTTGGAAGGAGATGGAGACAAGAACTTGCAATGTTTTGTATTAGTAGAGGTAGTGTTGCTTAAAAGTGGTAGTTGCTGACCTCTGCATTACTTTGGCTGCAGAATATTTGTACTGTTTGTATTCTTTCCTGTACAGCCATGTCTCTCACAGTCTCATGTTCTTACTTTGAGACTTGTGGAGCTATAACCTTTCCCTCTTGGTCACAGTTCTGTATTGCTAATGAACACATGACCGCCATTGCATATTTACAATGGTAGTCCTCCTTACAAAGGGAATGAACAACTACTCTGTCTTGACACTAACTCAAGGAGCATCCTTATGTCATGGTTAGAAATCTCCCCCTCACCCCACCCCCAACTCACAGACTCATAGTAGCATGCATCCTGACTCTCAGACAATGTAAAATAGTCATAAAGGAACACCTTGAGAGGCTGGATACCTTCAAGTCAGCTGGCCCTGAGAGTCTACACCCCAGGGTACTCAAGGAGCTGGCGAGCATCATAGCCCAGCCTCTGGCACGGATCTTTGAGAACCCCTGGCGCTCTGGTATAGTACCCAAAGACTGGAAGAAGGCCAGTGTGGTGCCCATCTTCAAGAAAGGGAGGAAAGTGGATCCGGCAAACTATAGGCCCATCAGCCTGACTTTTATCCTGGGGAAGATCTTAGAAAAGTTTATCAAAGAGGCCATCCTTAATGGACTGGCTGACGCCAATATCCTGAGGGATAGCCAGCACGTGTTTGTTGCGGGTAGGTCTTGCTTGACCAGTCTCATTTCCTTTTACAACCAGGTGACCTATCACCTGGACAAGGGGGAAGAGATTGGTGTCGTATATCTTGACTTCAAAAAAGCCTTCGATCTGGTATCCCATGATCACCTCTTGGCGAAACTGACCAATTGTGGCCTTGGGCCTACCACGATCCGCTGACTGGGAAATTGGCTCCGTGGTCGGACCCAGAGGGTGGTAATTGACGGAAGTCAATCGTCATGATGCCCTGAGACCAGTGGGGTCCCCCAGGGCTCTGTCCTTGGACTCATATTGTTCAACATCTTCATTAATGATGTGGACATTGGAGTCAGAAGCGGACTGGCCAAGTTTGCCAATGACACCAAACTTTGGGGAAAAGCATCCACACCTGAAGTCAGGAGGGCGATCCAGGTTGACCTGGACAGGCTCAGCAAATGGGTGGACAAGAGCCTGATGGTGTGTAACACTGAAAAATGCAAGGTTCTCCACCTTGGGAGGAAAAACCTGCAGCATCCTTATAGGCTCGGCAGTGCTGTGCTGGCTAGTACTACGGAAGAAAGAGACTTGGGGGTCATCATTGACCACAAGATGAACATGAGCCTGCAATGCGATGCTGCGGCTAGTAAAGCGAGCAAAATGCTGGCTTGCATCCATAGATGCTTCTCAAGCAAATCCCGGGACGTCATTCTCCCCTTGTACTCAGCCTTGGTGAGGCTGCAGCTGGAGTACTGCGTCCAGTTTTGGGCCCCACAATTCAAAAACGATGTGGAGAAGCTTGAGAGAGTGCAAAGAAGAGCCACGCGCATGATCAGAGGTCAGGAAAACAGACCTTATGACGACAGGCTGAGATCTATGAGGCTCTTTAGCCTGGAGAAGTGTAGGCTCAGGGGTGATCTGATGGCCACCTATAAGTTTCTCAGGGGTGACCACCAGTATCTGGGGGAATGTTTGTTCACCAGAGCACCCCAAGGGATGATGAGGTCGAACGGTTATAAACTACTGCAAGACCATTTCAGGCTGGACATAAGAAAGAATTTCTTTACTGTCCAAGCCCCCAAGGTCTGGAACAGCCTGCCATCAGAGGTGGTTCAAGCACCTACATTGAACACCTTCAAGAGTAAATTGGATGCTTATCTTGCTGGGATCCTATGACCCCAGCTGACTTCCTGCCCTTTGGGCAGGGGGCTGGACTCAATGATCTTCCAAGGTCCCTTCCAGCCCTAATGTCTATGAAATCTGTGTGTACTTTATGGACCTTTTCCCTTTGTCATTTAACTTCTTCTAGCCTCACAGTCATCTCATAATTAACCCCTTGGTTCTTCTCCTGCTTTACCCCAGTCTTTGTAGTTGCACATTTAAACGTTTGCTGCTTCTTCCTCTTTTTCCTTCCATCCATCTTGCATATCAAGATCATGAAGGGGACATAAAGATTGCTGTTAGGCCAGTTTTGTTTACTTTATTTTTGCAATTGGAATACCCTTATTAAGTTAAATGGTTGGGGGCAAGAAACCTTACTAGTTTTAACATAGAACTTAATTATTTTATGAATGAAATTATATAACATAGTTTCCTACAGTAGCAGGGGGATTGGGACTCAATGATGGAAGAGGACCCTTTCAGCCCTTTGTTTCAGTATTCCTATGCAACTTCAGTGCAAATAAAATGACAGGAACATTTTGTGGAAAGATGAAATTTCAGGGACATCAATTACAGCAGGGAAAAGTTTTATCTTACTCATTTTCACTGAAAAAAATCACTTTCACATAGAAATATGCTGGCACATTGACTTATCCTAAAAGGCTGGAACAAATTACAGGATTGCATTTAGACACCCAATAGAAAGAATTGGATGTGGCACTGTGGTTTTTTTTTGTTTGTTTTTGTAAATTACTCTCACCTGTTTTGGTGTTCACAGGCAATTCTTTTTTTGTTTGATAATTATAGGGATTGTTTCACATCCAGGAAATAGTTCTGTAGTTGTAGAAAATTCTATTTTGTCATGTGTATATAAAGATAATGTTAGTGATTTTTTATACATACTCTTTAAATGTCAAGAGTGATATTTAAAGGAAACCAGTGTTATGTCTGTTTTGTTGATAAACAATTCAGAGCTTAAAATGCAGTTTTTTTGTAGCTCACCAGCTATGAAATACTACAGATGTTTGTTTATCTCAAATGGTGTGCCAGCACTTTTACATTGTAAAAGATGACTTTTTATAATAAGTAAATGATGCGTGCAGTTTACCATCCAGGTTAACACTTCAAGAATTTCAGATAATTTCAACAAATTTTAATTAACTAATAAAATCATACATGCCACATCAAGACTCAAGGTGATATTTAGGGATTCGTTCACCCATTAATGTAGAGAAAGAAAAGCAAGTAATTTCCATTAGTGTTTTCTGTATTTGCTAATATTTAAATATATCCATTACCCCTTCACTTTCTGTTGTCATTTAAAGAGGGAGCCATACTGAAAACCCTTTTGAAAGTAGTAGTATTTTCCCTAAGTGGTATCTAAAATATTTTTAAAAATGTTTTTCAGGTATAGCACAAAGGGGTAATAATTTTAATGTTGGTCGAGGGCGTGGTATTCAGAAGAAATTGAAGCGCAAAGATCGTGGAAGGGGAAGAGGGGCCAATAAAGGATCAGATGGCTTTCAAGAGGTACATGTAACTAACATTAAACTCTTAATATGTCTGTCCACAAACACTGTGACACTCCATTGTTAAAAGTAACTATGTACAGATTTGCATGTTTTCTTTGGGTACAGAATCTAGTACAGAATCTTTCTGAAGAGGAGGTTTCTGGCCTGTCAATTTGAAAAAAATAGCCTTGATAGTTTAAAGTAATGCATAATTTCCTTATCTATTTTAAGCCCAGAAAGATGTGAAGAAATACCAGCAAGAGATTTATAAACTTCCCTTTTTTTAACAGGATGTTAAATGAAACTTCATTTAATTAAGTAGATTAAATTTATTTTGAGGAGGTGGCTGTCTTGAAAGAACCAATTCAGCCAACAAGATAAGCCTTTTCACAACATTTGTTCACTTTCACCTAAAATTGATGGATTTTATTCAGTTTTCTTCAGATACAAGTTGTGAAAATGAGAATCAATTTGTGTGAAATTCTCTTAGTACTTTGGCACTTTGATGGGGAGTGGTCTGAGTGGTAGCATATGGACTTGGTGCAGAAGAACAGATGAATAGGAAAAACTAATGAACATGAGCAGCATAAACCTTGAATAAAATAGAAACAATTTTTTTATCATTTGCATGGCATGCTATGCTTTTTACTCCAGGCATACATAAATATAAATGAGAAATAAAAACATTAAAAGCATATAAACATTAGCTACCAGAATAAATATATTTATCAAGAAAACGTTATAGGTACAGGGCCTACTGCAGTCTGCAGCAGAGTAAGACCAAATTTGGTAGCAGCATTAATTTTTAAATCTCCATGAAATATTGTTGATTTTTATTCCTTTCCTAGCTAAGGATTCACACGACTGGTTCATTAGACAAATATTCATTAGCATGCAATTAAGCAGTGATTATTTTTTATAATGGGATTATAGTTTGTCCAAGTTTATGGGTGATACTAAATTGTGGGGTGAAGTGAACGCACCGGAGAGTAGGAAATGATTGCAGGCAGGACCAGGACAGGTTGGAAAAGGGGGCAGAACACAACAGGATGCAGTACAACAAGGACAAATGCGGAGTGCTGCACCTAGAGCATAAAACTATCCAGCACACCTACTGGCTGGGAAATGACCCTGTCAGCAGCACAAAAGCAGAAAGGGATCTTGGAGTCATAGTGGACTCCAAGATGAACATGAGTCATCAGTGTGACAAAATCATCAGCAAAGCAAGCTGCACATTATTGTGCATCAGTAGATGCATGACAGATAGATCCAAGGAGGTGATGTTTCCCTTCTATGCGGCATTGGTCAGACTACGGTTGGAGTACTGCATCCAGTTTTGGGCACTGTACTTTAAGAAGGATGTGGATAACCTTGAGAGAGTCCAGAGGAGGGCCACTCTTGTGGTTAAGGGTTTACAGGCCAAGCCCTATGAGGAGGGACTGAGGGACCTGGATTTCTTCAGTGTCCACAATAAAAGGCTGAGAGGTGATCTTGTGGCTGCCTACAAATTTATTAGCGGGGCACAGCAAGGAATCAGAGATGCTCTGTTCACCAGGGCGCTTCTTGGGGTAACAAGGAACAGTAATCACGAACTGACAGAGAGCAGATTTAAGCTAGACATCAAAAAGAACTTCTTCACGATAAGGGTGGCCAGAATTTGAAACGGGCTTCCAAGGGAGGTGGTGCTCTCCCCCACCTTGGGTGTCTTTAAGAGAAGACTGGATAGGCATCTGGCTGTGGTCATCTGACCTCAGCACTTTTTCCTGCCCTGGCAGGGGGTCAGACTCGATTTATTGAGGTCCTTTCCGACCCTAGCACATAGTATCTGTAGTGTATTATTTTGCTCTGTTTTCCAAGTGGCTCAGTTATCTGCAGTTCAGTGGTTGTGATGTTTTCTGAGTGCTCAGCTGTAGCATTTTTCCTCATGTCCTGTGCTTGGTAGGGAAAAGGGGGAGCATTTTGTTCTGTCTAGTTGCTCCTCCCCAGTTACTTCACTTTTGTGGAGAAGGGTGCTGATTAAGAGGTAGGGCAGGAAGACAAAACAGAAACTGATGAGCTCTGGGCTCCAGTAAAATAACAGATGCTGAATTCTCTGGTATACCAGGAAAAGACTAATTCCAGGGCCACACAGTTATGTAATGTGGGGGACCCTGAATGAGATGGCTAAAGCAGGTCCACTCACCAACAGGCATTACTTTATAGAGTCACCAACAGTTTACACTTTCTTCCCATTTTTGAGGTTATTTTTAGAGGTGCATTTGATCAAGATTTTTTGGGCTGATACTGATCCAATAGCTGATATGCAGGCTGGCAGTTTGGAGAGCAGCTTCCTGCCAGTAAGTCGGGGGGGGGACTTGGGGGGGCAGATCGAGGCCCCCACAGTGAGGGAGAGACTGGCGCAGGGCCAGGCGCTGCACAGCCAGGGCAATGAATGCAACCCCACCAGGAGTGGGACAGAGTCACAGGTGGCTGGTCCAAGGGGCATGGGGTAGGGAGGTGGGGGTTGGAGGGAGCACCTCCCTGCTGCTGCACGTGGTCCCAGGAGAGGGACGGTGTGGAGCGTGTACCTCCTGGATTTGTGAGCGGGGTGAGGGCGGGCTTGGGGCCAGAGGCTGTGCTGGTCTATTCCTGACAGGGGGCTGGGTTGGGGCAGGGCAGGTGGCACTGGTGCTGAGGGGAGTGGGTACAGGTTGAGCTGTCACCACCCCAAAATTCCCCATAGCCACCATGCCCTGAGCGCAGCCCCGATCCAGCCACCCCACCGAGAAGAGGCTGGCACAGCCCCAGCCTGAAGCCTGCAGTGGGGGGCAGGGGGGTACGTGCCCCCCATCCATGCCTCCCCTGAGAGTACGTGCAACACACACCCACCCGCATACCCTGCAGAGGAGCCATCCACAGCTCTGTCCCATGCTCTGCCCCGGCTGGGCAGCACCTACCCCACTCCCTCCCTCCTTCCCCATGGGGGCCTCAATCTGTTCCCCCCACCCCCCAGACTTACCAGCTGGATGCTGCTCTCCAAGCTGCCAGGCTGCATTCCTGGCTGTGTGCATGCAGCATTTATTGGTGACATTACTGGCTACACTGGCCAAAAAAAGCTGATTGCCGATTATGTTAATTTTCCTTTTATCAGTGCTGATCCGATATTCATGCCACCAATATATCGGTGTACCTCTAGTTATCTTCATAAGGTATGCAGTCTTGATTATGTTCAAATGAAAGATGATATTCTCGAGCATGATTCTTCTCCCCGTGGCACCACAGGGGAAGCACTTCCTGCTGCCACTTCTCCCCAGGGCAGCATGGGGAAAGTTTCTGTCACTGAAACCCCATGTCCACAGGCTAGATCAAATGGCTCTGGGCTGGAACTGGCTCATGGGTCATAGATAGGGATCTACCCAACTCAGAGGCAGCCAGCCAGAAGAAGCTTCTGATCCAAAGCACTGTTTACTAGTTTTAAAATGCTGTACTCTGAAAATATGCTCTTGTACATTATATTTTTCAGAAATAAGACTCTATGATCAATTTCATGGTGCTTTTCTATACAGAATAAACAAATGTGTACTAAGAACAGTTTAAAAAGTGGGGAGTGAAAGGGATGTGCAGCAGTTGTTACACTGTAACAATTACATGTGCACAAATGATACAAAAGTAATAAAATTGCTCCTATGTGAATATGAGCATTTTTGCTACATTTGTATCACTCTAGGCTTGTGCGCTTGAAACTCTTACAGCATAGCAGCTCCTGCATGGTCCAGAGTGGTGACTCCCCCTCCCATTTTGAAACTGCTCCAGATGTATGTTTGTCCGTGCCATATGTAGTGTGCTAACTTTTTTAAACCCATGTCCACTCAATTCTGTAATTTCAGGGAATTTTCTTGCTTTAAATTGACAGAATTCTATTGACTTTTGGTGAAAGACTAAATTAGGCCCATAGTGAAGGGGCATGAGAATATCTGTTGTAAAGTCAATGGACTTCACAGGTTCATAACATACGTCCAGCTATTTGGCATGGCAAGTAAAAGATGTGCAGCTCAGATCTTTTCCTTTCACAGTGAAAATGCTTAACTCATTGGGAAGAAACCTATTTCTCTGCCAGCCTGCAGTTTAGAATAATTAATTATTATTCTATTCCTTGCTAGAAATTATTTCTGCATATATAAGCAGTAGTACAGTAAAATCCCTGTTATCTGGCATTCTGCTATCCAGAACACTCTACTAACCTGGATTGCCGGCCGGATGTGGGGTGTGGGGGGAAGTCTCTGCTGCCAGCCACCACCCTGCACTGCTCCGTGTGTGCCGCCCCCTCCCCCCCGCTCCGTGTCCATTTAAAAACCCGCACTCCTCAAGTAGCCACCATTTTTAGATACCCAGCATCCCCCATTCTCCATTCGTGCCGCATAATAGGGATTTTATTGTAGTAAGCCTTTGCTGCTGAGGGCCAAGTAATAGTAAAGTTTTCCTATGTGTGGTCCCAAATGCTGCTGATATAATGCCTTGCCGTCCATGGCTGTGGCAGCTGCTGTAGGATGGTTGTCCTGGCTGCCAAGTCTCATTTTCCTAAGGCAGGTCCAGAATACTGCTGAGGACCTTTTGTTTGAGGGTTCAGAGCCATCCACCATGAGAACTGACAAAGTGTGTCACACACTTAGAGATTCCTAAGCAGTTCCTGTAGTTCCTCTTCTTCAGTTGTCTGGTCAAAGTACCTTTGAAGGTTCTTCACCCACTACATTAAGCTTGGGAACAGGGACAGTGGTCTAATCCTCTGCATCCAGAATACGGTAGAGGTACGGGGAAAAAAAGAAATCTACATAAGTACATCTTTCAAGTTGCCACTTTCTGCAAGAGACCATGTGAAGGGGCATCAGAATATCTGTTGTAAAGTCAATGGACTTCACAGGTTCATAACATATGTCCAGTTTGCTTTCTTCTTCCCTCTCTGTGGGCTTGTGTCAGGGATCCTGAGCAATCAGAATACTACTTCTAACTGGGGGAGAAGGCAGGATCTGGTATTGCCACTACATATTCCCAGTCTGCCTGTGTCAGGGAGTTGCTGTAGATTTCTTTGCCTGGAAGATAGTGATACTGCTGTCACTGAGTGGGACAGAAACCACCAGCCCCCAAAGTACATGTGTAGAAATGGGAAAGCAAAATTGCTGCCGCAGAGAGAGTGAGATCTTTGGGTGAAAAGAGAATGCCTAATCTTGTGCAGGGGTGGTAAGGGCAAAAAGGAAATAAGATGAAAAGAGGAGCAGGGAATGAAGACATGCTATGTGGTGAAAGAGAGACTGGTACAAGAGGACTGGACAGTTCCTTCTGCTTGAAAGGCAAGGTAACCTTGCATTTATGGCAGTAGTCTGCAAACTGCAAATCTGAGTTTAGTGCCAAGCTCTGTTACAGACTACCCATATGACCTTGGCCCAGTGGCTTCCTCATGGCTACTTGTAAAAACTAGGCAGAAATACTTGTGTTTCTAGCTATTCAGAATATAAACTCTCTTTGTCAGGGACATCCTCTTCTTGTTTGTATAGAAATTAACCCAGTGGGGCACTAATCTCAGTTGAAGCTCCAGGACATTAATGCAGTGCACTTCTTCATGCATTTGAATCCTTGGTTGACATGAAAGTGTGTGTGGAGGTATCCATGTGTGTGGTCTTCACTGTTAAAGCACAGGGCTATAGGGAAAGCCCAGAGTCTGTGCACCTAGGTTCTTGACACTTCAGCACTTCCAAAAGCAAGAAGAATAGTCTTTGAAGTGGTGATATTAGGGGACGCAATATCTAGGCTTTCCCTAATCTAGGGGTGGGCATTCACCTTTCTCCATCAGTGAGGGGGACAGCTTTGCAATGGGCCTCATGGACTATTTTCAATCTGGGATAAGAAGTGGGAACAGATAATCTGAGTTTTAGGAAATATTCTCTCTGGAGAGGAAGATCCTGAGACTGGGACAGTATCTGAAAAGGAAGTCCTCATTAGCACTATCTCCATCATAGAATCATATCTCTCATTTTCCTCTTTAACATGAAAATACCATCACTAACATCTTACTTTAGTATATATGTTGGAAGGGATCTTCATATCAGGGTTGGGATTTGACTCCTACTGGTTGACTACAAGCTGTTAATACAGCTGGAATACTTTATTCATGTATTTGTTCATGAATGCATTTATTTGTTTGTTTATTAGATTTATATGCTGCCCTTTCTTGAGCTTTTTTGGGGCAGTTTACAGTAAAAGAGAAACTAACTTAGAGGGGAAAAAATGAAATACAGTAGCATAATCAGCCCAACCCCTCCCCAGCATCTCCAAATTCCAAACATTCTACTTCACCCCACCCACTCCTGCCTTTCATCTAGAAGAGAGTCCCCCTGTGGCCCAACTTAACTCAACCCAGCCTTCCATCCCATCCCTCCCTGCCTCCATTCATTACCTCCATAAAAGAAGAATCTGTGGATTTGAGGGCTGTGCCTGTCCCCAAAACCCACTCATTCCCTTCCCCCCAAGAAGCACATTGTTCAATTTAAACAGTTATTACAAGAAATACAATATCTACCCTATGCAGAGCAAATCTAGATTTATTTTTTCCTGCATTGGTTTCCTAAACTGAGATATACAAATCTTCATTATATTAGAAAGAAGCTTCTAACTTGGTTGTATTTATAACAGAATGCTTACCATCTCCACCCTAAAAATTGATACGTGCATGTTTAGTTTTACTTAACATTATAGGAGAAAAGAAGCTCTTTTTTGAACTTTGTACAGCAGTCTGTACTGAGGCCTGAAACCATGATGTGCAATGATTATATTTGAGAGTTATGCTCTATTTTGAAAAAACAACTGCTCAGAATGCTATAATTATTTTTCAAGTGCGCTCAGTGTGTCAATAGTGTGTGCACATAAAAATGTGTGCCTTGTCTCTTATAGGACGGCAAACCAGTGAAGAAATGGGTGAATATGAGTCAAGAATTCATAAATCAACACACAGTGGAACACAAAGGAAAACAAATTTGTAAATATTTTCTTGAGGGGAGATGTATTAAGGTAAATACATACTTTCCTGCATTATGTATCACTTGAGGTAGAATAAAAAGATTGACTTTCCATTTCTGTTTAGCTTATAACAGGAAAACTGTCATGTTACTTTTTTTTTCATTAATATTCTTTGCCAAAATAGATAAATGAAATATTAGGAAAAGTGCTAGGGGGGTGGAAATGGCTTCATCTCATTTTACTAAGGAATTAATGTCATATAAAAATGACACATTATTGTTTCCATACTAGTATGTACAATAAATATAGCTGTGTATTAGGCAGCATTAACATTGGGCACTAGTATAACATGTTATATACATGTATGCTTATTTTGGACACGGGCAATGTGTAAATAGATTGAATTTTAAAATCTACTTTTGGGTATTATAGATTTTGAGACATATTAAAAGCATTGCTTTAACTGTGGACAAAAGAGTATTTTCTTCAGTTTAAGAAGGACAAATATTTAAAAGAAGCACCCAAGCAAAACTGCTGTCATCTTCTAGCCAAGAGATGTTAAGCAGCAGGGAGGAGATGCTTTAATCCATAGCATAATATCCTGCCATTGCATAGGTATTTTGTATTGTGCTGCTGCATCATTGTGAAATTCAGAGTACAACGCAGTGTAATTCTTTGATACCAAACCTAATCTTTGAATCAATTATAAGAGGGATCATAGAAATCTGAAACACATTATGAAAATAATTTTTCATAATGATTTTTGTGTCTCAAAAATATATTTTTATGCCACTTATTTCTAGTTTCACTATGAATTTGGAGGCCTGCCATTTTATGTGTTTTCGTGATTGTAAACTGTATTTGTCTCTTTGGCTAAGTATAGGCATTTGGGGAGGTTAAATTAGGTACAGAATGGCTGCCCGATTTAGACTTGACTCGTTCCAGTGCTAACCTTATGCTTACAGATCTGGTCTCAGTAACCAATAGTCAGTCTAAACCTGTAACTGTACAGAAGTTCCATGCACACAAACCAGTCTAAAATTGAAGAACCCAGTTTAAGATAAACCTGGATCTACTACGTAGTATTACATTTACTCTATTTAGGTTAAACCAGTGCATGGAACTTCTGTAACCACGGTTTTGAGTATGTGGCCAGCCATCTCTCCACAGACCACTGGCACATAGTCTCTGGAGTGCTGACATAGAACCATTATTCTGTGTTAAATGGCCTCTTTATTCAGTTGGTTTTGGAATTTGAGGAAAATTGACATGCTTGATAAACATTTGTATGTATGATATTAAAGAAAATCTCAGAATAGGCTAATGATGAAAGCTTTGTTAGAATATGAAATGGAATGAGTCAACATTTAGAATTAATAACCTTTTTCTGTCCACCTGTCTGTCTGTCTGTCTCTGTCTCTCTCTCTCTCATTGTTCACAGGGAGACCAGTGTAAATTTGATCATGATGCAGAAATAGAAAAGAAAAAGGAGATCTGCAAGTTTTACATACAGGGTTATTGTACCAAAGGAGAAAATTGCATTTATATGCATAATATCCTTTGGCAAAAACTATACTTGAATTAAATTCTGAATCAAGTTTTATATAAATATAAAATATATTATTATATCATTTATCATAATCTGATTTTTCCTTTAGTTACTTTACTGTGATATGCTGTAAACAGTCTCTGTGCAGAATTTTAACTGTTGTTACAACCAGTGATGGGAATTTGGACATGAGAAAAGTTGTATTCAAAAAGGCGCCTACAAATTCCAGTTAGTAGTCTGTAGTTACAGACTTCTATGGTTTCTTTACTGATCTTATTCTGAGGGCTGTAATTTGTTATATAAAAACAAAAAAATCTGAGTATTAGTTTGTGCACAAGTTTCCTGTGCCACAAATTACTTCTTGCTTTTATGAAAAGCAATACTACATGACAAAAATATATAATATACTACTAAATCTTGGTTCCTTCATGGTATTATTGGAAGACTAAAAATGAGAACTCTTAAAAATGAGTGTTTTTTAAAAACATTGCCTGTCTATTTGGCACCCCACAGAAGGAATGGGATAGTTATAGAGCAGATGTAAAACACTTCTTTTCTGATTTGAAAGCATTTTACACCACAGGTGTAATTTGTTATACAAATTGTACCTGTGGTCGTAAACTATTAATACCATGAGTTTGATAGACTTAATACATATGGTAAAAGATTAATAGACTTAAAGCTAGGTGCAGGGGGATGATTTGGCGAGTTGGTGAGTTAAATGCATTTTTATAATAGATTTAGCTTATTTTTCTTGTTTTAAGGGCTCTATGTGGCTTTTTATTGAAGAATTGAGACTTCTGATTTTTAACTTCAGTACTTAAAGTCTTAGCAAAAGTAGAGTGATAACAAAGTAAATCAGTTATTAATGTGGCATCAAAGAAAATTAAATGGTAAACTGTTAGCTTGTTGTACTGTTTAGTTTATGATTCTGGAGAAGCTAAATATTCAGGAGCAGTTGAAGTCTATCTGAAAATTAATTTTGTGAAATTGTTCCAACGTACACAAAGCAGATTTTGTTATTTGTTAGAATCCTTAATAGTTTCTGCTTACATGAATTTCCTTGCAAGTTCTATCATACAGGAGCAAAATGCTATCAAGGAGATAAATGTAAATTTTCTCATGCTCCACTAACTGCAGAAACAAAAGAACTACTGGATAAGGTAAGTAATGTCTAAGTAAGCAAATATTCTTTTCCTCTAGTGAGAGGTAGGCAGGTGGTCTACATTTCGGGTGGAATTTTTAAGGGATCTAGGGGAGATAGGTGCTCAGCTCCAGTGATAGTTAATATTCCTAGTTCACTTAGAAAATCCTATCCTTGTGGTTTGGCTCTGTAACTACATACAAGGTTTGGCTCTGTAACTACATACAACACCATGTTCTCCTTTTTCACCTTCATTTTTTTCCTCTTTTACCACTCCCTTCTGCCTCCTCTTCTTCATCAACATCCTTGTACTCTTATTTTTAAATGCATTCTTCTTTGGCACTGATTTGTTTTTTGAATTGTTTTTTAGAACATTTTATTTTCTTCCACCATTTAAAGTAACTAATCAAAGGCCGTGAACATCCTAAAATTTTCTGTTCCTAATTATAGAAATGGTTTAATCCCTTGTGCTTTGCCACTGACCTGGAAGAAAATGTAATGGGAAATTTATGATCCATTAATAACAAACTCAAAAGAAAGGCGATATAGTTTAGAATTACATCTAAATGTAAAATGTAGTGCTACTTTGAAATGTTAATTTTAGCACATAGTTAGTGTAATCAGTGGGCATGTCTACATGTGCGCCCCAGAGCAAAAAACTCTGGAGCATATTGCTTTTTGCAATTTACTCATGAGCACCACCTGGAGCCTGGTTGGAGTGATCTAGGCTGGCAGGGAAGCCAGGGAGTCAGCTGCAGGGGAGCTGGCTGGGGCAAAGGTTGCCTCAGCACAGGGCTAGCCAGCCCGCAGTCTCTGCACTGAGGCACGCTGCACCCCAGCCACTTGCAGAGAGGCACGTGGAGATAGGGGAGCATGTAGCCCAGGGTGCCTGCCAGCTAACCCCGCACTGAAGCACCCTGTGCCCCAGCCAGCCAAGGCAGCATCTACATGTGTGCTGCTGCTCACAAAAAAATGCCACTGCAAGGTGGTACTTGTATTTTACAAGACTACCTTGCTGCAAAGTTAATTAGTTTTGTGTGCCCTCGTAACTGTACATGTCTGGACAGTGATACTCTGCTGTGCAGAAAATTAGTCTGCTGCACAGTAAAACGTCTTGTGTAGATGTGCCCAGTTTTAATTACATTTCCTTCTTTTAGGTTTTGAATACAGAAGAAGAACCACAAAATGAAGATGAAAAAGAGCTGGAGGAGCTCAGAAAGCGTGGTATAGTTCCTCTTCCCAAACCACCTCCAGGAGTTGGACTTTTACCAACACCACCAGAGCAGTTCTCATTTTCTGATCCTGATGCAGAAAGTTTTCAAGATCCTTCTGGTGAATTCAAGAAAATTCCATCTCTGTTTGAAATAGTTGTGAAACCAACTGTGGATTTAGCACACAAAATTGGAAAAAAGTAAGTTTTAAAATGGTCCATAGTAGGGGTCTCAAATTTGCTCAGCCTTCTGGGCCGGATCTGGACCCAGACCCCCCTCCAGCAGTGGAACAAACAGCAGCAGCATAGGGATTAATACAGCCACCCTGTTGTGTCCCCCCCACCATTCCCTCACTACCCGCCTACTGCCAACATGTATCTCCAAAAGAGATCTATATCCCAGAATTCAGGAGCAAGACCTGGTCTCTTAATCTGTTCTTATCAATTTCATCTAAACTTTGGATTACAGAAAATGTAAAGAGACATCTCTAAAGGATAATGAAATAAGAAATTATCTGTGTCTTTAGGTTCAAAATTTAACCTCTTAATTTTCTACACACAGGCCACCAACTTTCTATAACAGTGCATCTCCACCAAGGCCACCATTTCAGGGAAACGACCCACATTCTCAGCACATGTATAATCCGGGGTCAAGTCCAGGGCCTGGACCCAGCATGTCACAAGGACATAACGGACCAGCAATACACCCAGGTTCGCCTGGGCATCATCAATGTTCAGGGCCTCAAGGTCCAGCAGTGCCTCAGAGCCCACCTTTACAGCCTGTTCCACCAGGCTTTTTAGGACCACAAAGTCAAGTTGGCATGCCTATCCAAGTACAACAAGCGGGTCCACCTTTAACACCTCCAGGAATTGGTGCATCATACAACACTCCAGGAGTTCAAGGACATATGGTAAACATGCCCAGAGAGAATCATTGTCCACCAGGTGCACCATATCAGCAGATTCCAGGTGAACGCCAGCAGAATATTGGTTATGAGTCTATTCAGAATCCAGCTGATTTCTATGACAATTACTATTCTCATCAAGCTGTACATAACTTTCAGCCAACCAACAACAGTGGTGGTAAGTCTGTGATTTAAAATCTTTTGTTCCTTGGCGAAAGATTTCTTTTTTCTGAAGTATTAAAACATCAAAACACAAGAACAGTCACTGAAGGAAGTATTAGCCAAATGGTTGCCTGTAATTTGCTTCAAAGTTAATGTTGTTCTTTAATTTGCCACTGGCTTCTTAATGCCAACACATCAGCTAATTATGTGTTGTTTTTGTATATTCAGATGGAGTATGGCATGGAGATTTTACAGATCATCCAGTTCACCTTATTGCTCAGGATTCACATAAGAGTGGAAGTGAGTCAGATTGCATCAGTAAAGCAGGCCATAAACCAGCTATTAATGTACCAGATTTTCTTCCAGCAATGCAGAAAGCCCTTTTCGTGAGACTTAGTCAAAAACAACAAGAAGATGGAGAATCAGTCAGCAGTCAGGTTCAGAGGACAATGAGCAAGGAAGAAGGTAACATTGTGTAATCTGTATCAGAATATAGCATACCCATTCTTACTCTGAAAACACTTTAATGACACTAAGCTTATATACAGTCCCTTTAAAATTTCAACTGAAGAAGTTAACTTCACTTTCTTTCCTAGTTTATTCTGTAGGGGTTTGTGCGTGTATGCACTCTTCAATAAGTCCTCCTTTTCATTTGAAAGATAAAAGATTTATCTGTGAATTTCATGATTTCTGTGTACAGGTTGTCTTCAGTTTAAAAAGTTGTTATACTCTAAAAATGAGCTTTAAAAAAGACGTATTTATGGTTCTCCCATCACTTCTATAACAGATCTTCAGTTTAAACATAAAAATGCTTACTGCCACTTCCAGTGACAAAAACTCAGCCTAGGATATGGAGAGAAATTAGGACATTTGGTGTTCAGACATTGCTAATAATGAAGTTGCTGCAATCTGAATTTATGTAATAGTTTTGTGGATGTAAGTCTATGAATAGAATGCAGTTGTTACTCAGCTGAGTCAGTAAAGTAAGCAGAAAGAACTCTGAAAATAAAAGAGAGTATATCCATTTTTACAGTCACGTTTCAAAGTAGAGTCACTCTGTCTAAAGTTTTTTGGGCTATTGTTAGGTAGCTTGATAAGCTGGCCCATGTTTGGGAACCGTACTTCAAGAGGGATGTGGACAACCTCAAGAGTGTTCAGAGAAAGTCCACTCATATGGTTAGGGGCCTGCAAGCAAAGCCCTACGAGGAGAGATTGAGAGACCTGGATCTCTTCAACCTCTGCAAGAGAAGGCAGAGAGGTGATCTTGTGACCATCTACAAATTCATCAGGAGGTGAGGAGGGCAGCAAGGAATAGGAGATGCTCTGTTTACCAGGGCAGCCCTTGGAGTAACTAGGAACAATGGCCTCAAACTGACAGAGAGCAGATTTAGGTTATATATCAGGAACAACTTACTTTGTTGTCAGAATCTGGAATGGGCTTCCAAAGGAGGTAGTGCACTCCCCTACTTTGGGGGTCTTAAAGAGGAAGCTAGACACGCACTCGTTCCGCCCAGGGCAGGGGGTTGGACTCTATGATCTACTTCAGTCCCTTCCAACCCAAACATCTACGAATCCTTGAATCTATGTAATGGGTATGTCCTATGAGCAGATGAGGAGGGAAAAAAAGTAAACTTGTTGTGGATATGCTTGCCCCTGTAAGCTGTCTAGCTGACTCATTAGATTAGAGGCTTGTTTTTACATTGTTAACAAGTTTCACCTAACATTCCCTGACACTAAAATCAATATTAAATCGTGTAAAATAAGATATTTTTCTCTCTGCTAATTTTTTACTTTTCCTTCACATTTGGATTATGCTGTGAAGTATTGGACCACTGGTGGTATAAAACTTCCTCTAGTTCAGTGGTCTGTATCCTTTTTAGGCTGCGGGCCAGAATGACCCATTTGGGTTAGAGGCAGTCACGTGCTAAGGCCTAGCTACAGCTGCTACTACTTTTTCCCACTGTACCACAGAGAGGGGGAGGGAGGAGGAGAAGCACCCACCACCACCGTTTCTTGCTGCTGCAGCATGGGAGGAATCCCCTCCTAGTGAAGCCTCACATCTGCAGACCAGATCCATTGGCTGGATTGACTCCTGCTCTAATTGATAGGCAGTACACAGCAGGAAACCATACTCCATTTCTGTATACTACTTTCTCTAAGAGGCTGAGTGAACAGAGGTGTACAACTGAATAGAAATAATGTATATAGTCTCATGGTTTTAGTGCCATATTCTGGCGTATGATAGCAAGAATAGGGCAAGGCATTTCTAGGAAAAGTTTGCATTTCTTTTTGCAAAGAAAAGAAATCCAAACGGTCATAAACTCTTAGAAGAAGATTTCAGACTGGATATAAGGAAAAACTTCTTCATGGATCATGTGATCAGACTCTGAAATAGATTCCCAGCAGGGGTGGTGCAGGCACCTACCCTGGAGATCTTCAAAAGGAGACTGGATACACACCCTGCTGGGGATATTTGACCCCAGCAGTCTTTCCTGCCCAGAGCAGTGGGGCTGGATCTGATGATCTCACGAGGTACCTTCCAGCCCTAAACTTCTGTGAAACCAAAAGCTTTCTCATGGGAGACTTTTATTATTGGGGCATCTGTTGGGAAGGAAATGTAGCAGTGCAAAAGCAGTCCAGCAGATTCCTTGTGTGTATTGGACATAACGGTTCAATACAGATGGTAGAGAAGCCAGTGAGGGGAAAAACTCTTCTCGACTTATTTTTCATCTTCACATTGTCAACCAATTCATCCTTGTTTCTGAGCAGTAACTTGGGTGAGACAATGATAAAATGGTGGATTTCAAGATCCCAAGGGGAGAAAGGAAAGAAAGCAGCAGAATAAGGACGGTGAACTTCAGAAATACTGACTTGAACAGACTCAGGGAACTAGTGGGCAGGGTCCCTCGGGAGACAAGTCTGAGGAAAAAGGGAATCTAAGAGAGCTAGCCAGACTTTAAGGTGGCTCAAGAGCTCAGGAGCAAACTATCTGCAAAAGGTAGTTTAGTTACAGATGATGCAGATAAAGCTGAAGTAGTGAATATGTTTTTTACTTTGGTTTTCACAAATAGGGGTAGCTACCAGATGACGAGAGCAGTTGGCAGCAAAGAGAGGGAAGGAGGTAAACAACCTAGAGCAATGGTTCTCAAACTTTTTGGACTCAAGGCACACCTCCATAACTTTAGTTAATGGAGTGGCATCCAATTTCAGAAGTGAATTTCTATATTACAGTGCTTATCTCCTTACACAGTGGCTGGGCAGTAGGAATGAGAGATCATCCAGGCAGGGATAAGCTTGAGCCTGGTTTGTCTGCCTAGCTTATCTGCTTATCTTCTAATACTTCACTTATCTCTTCCCACCTTGCAGCACCCTTCAAAGGATCTGGCAGCACTCCAGGGTCCCCCAGCACCCTGGCTGAGGAACACTGGTCTAGACTAATGGCAGATCAGGTTAGGGATTACGTAAAGAAGCTAGATGCTTTCAAGTTATAGAATCAAAGAAGTGGTGCTGGATACTCACAATATTCTCATTAAGAAGCAAAGGAAATACAGACTAGATGAAAGCAGTGTAAGGTGGATTCATAACTGATTGGGTCATTATATTAAACGAGCAGTCATCAATTATAGAATCATAGAAAATTAGGGTTGGAAGGGACCTCAGGAAGTCATCTAATCCAACCTCCGAATCAAAGCAGGACCATCCCCAGTTAGATTATCCCAGTCGAGGCTTTGTCTACCCGGGTCTTAAAAACCTCCAAGGATGGAGAGTTCACAACCTCTCTGGATAACCTGTTCCAGTGTTGTAGTACCTTCCTCGTGAGAGAGTTTTTCCCGATATCTAACCTAAACTTCTCTTGCTGCAACTTGAGACCATTGCTCCTTGTTCTGCCATCTGCCACCACTGAGAACAGTCTAGCTCCATCCTCTTTGAAACCACCCTTCAGGTAGTTGAAGGCTGCTGTTAAGTCTGCTCTCAGGCTTCTCTTTTCCAGTTCTCTCAGCCTCTCCTCAGAAGCCATGTGTCCTAGCCCCTTAACCATTTTTGTTGCCCTTCACTGGACACTTCAATTTGCCCACATCCTTTCTGTAGTGAAGGGCCCAAAACTGAACACAGTACTCCAGATGTGGCCTCACCAGTGCTGAATAGAGGGCAATAATCACTTCCATTGACCTGCTGGCTAAACACCTACCAATGCAGCCCAGTATGCTGTTAGTCTTCTTGGCAACAAGGGCACACTGCTGGCTCAATATTCAGCTTATTGTCCACTGTAACCCCCACGTTCTTTTCTGCAGAGCTGCTGCCCAACCAGTCAACATGGGATTGTTCTGTCCTGTGCTAAGTGCAGGACTTTGCACTTGTCCTTATTGAACTTCATGAGATTTCTTTTCTTTTGGTCCAATATTGCAATTTGTCACAGTCTCTCTGCCCTACCCTCCTGCATATCTACTACTCCCCCCTCAGCTTGGTGTCATCAGCAAGCTTGCTGAGGGTGCACTCCATCCTATCCTCCAGGTCATTGATGAAGACATTGAACAAAACCTGCCCCAGGACTGAACCCTGGGACACTCCACTTGGTGATACTGACTGCCAACTAGACATCGATCCATTGACTACTACTCTCTCCAGCCAGTTTTCTATCCACATTACAGCTCATTCATCCAACCCATACTTTCTTAGCTTGCCTGCAAGAATGTTGTGGAAGACCATATCAAAACCCTTGCTAAAGTCACTGGTCTCCCCAGATCCACAGAGCCAGTCATCTCATAGAAGGCAATCAGGTTGGTCAGTCATGACTTGCCCTTGGTGAATCCATGCTGACTGTTCCTAATCACCTTCTCCTCCTGGACTCCTCTCCTCCTCAGACTGGCCTCTCGGGGGATCAGTCCTGCCCATGAGTTCCCTGAGCTAGTCAAAGTCTGCTTTTCAGAAGTACAGAGTCCTTAATCCACTGCTCTCCTTCCTTTGTTTCTTCAGGGTCCTGAACTCAATCATCTTATGGTCGCTGCTGCCCAGGTTGCCATCCACTACTACATTCCCCATGAATTCTGCCCTGTTTGTAAGCAGCAAGTCAAGAAAAGCATGGCCCTAGTTGGCTACTCCAGCACTTGCACCAGGAAGTTGTCCCCAACACTCTCCAAAAACTTCCTGGATTGCCTGTGCACTGCTGTATTGCCCTCCTAGCAGGTGTCAGGGTGACTGAAGTCTCCCATGAGAACCAGGGCCTGTGATCGGAAACTTGCACTAGCTGTTTGAAAAAATCCTCATCCACCACATCCTCCTGGTCTGGTGCTCTATAGTTAAATCCCCACCGTAATATCAGTTGCTTAATGCAGTATTAAGAGGTGTTCCTCAGGGGTCTGTCCTGGGTCTGCTATTGTGTAATAACTTTGTTAATGATTTAGATGATGGGATTGAGTATATTTTCCAATGTGCAAGCAACACCAAGTTGGTTGATGTTCTACATAGATATTCTAGAGAGTAGGGCTAGGATCCAGAATGACCTGAGTAGAATAGATTAATGCTCGTCAAATGAAATTCAACAAAGACAAGTGCAAAGTGGTGTACTTGGGACAGAATAAATACATGCAGAAATGCAGACTGGGAATGACTGGCTAGGCTGCAGTATTGCAGAGAAAGACCTGACGGTTCAGTTGCTATAAATTGAATATGAGCCAAATGTGTGTTCTTGTTGCAAAATGAGGCAACAGCATCCTGGGTTGTATTATCAGGATTGTCACTTGCAAATCAAGAGAAGTGTTTTTCCACTATATTCAGAACTGTTGGGGCCTCACTTGCAGTGTTGTGTCTAGTTTTGGATGCCACACTTCAAGATGGATGTGGACACTTGGAAAGAGTCCAGCCAGCGCAGAACAGCAAAATTGATTGCGGCCTGGGAGGCAAGACTTGCATAGAAAGACTGAAAGAACTAGGGTTATTGAGTCTGAAGAAGAGAAGGCTGAGGGGAGATTATAGAAAGGATAGAAATGGGCTTTTATCTGTGGCTGTAGGGGACAGGAGTGAGTAGGAGCACTGGCTTCAATCTGTAGTAGGAGGAGTTTAGATTGGAGATTAGGAAGAACTTTCTGATTTTTTAAGATGGTCAAGTATTAGAACAGGCTACCTAAGGAAATTGTGGATTTTCTAGCCCTAGGAACTTTCAAAAGCAGGTGATATGGATACTTGGCTGGGATGGTTTAGTCAGGAATGATCCTGCCCTGAGCCAGGAGCTGGACTAGATCAGTGGTTCCCAACCTTTTATAAACTGTGGCCCAGTGGAAGTGAGATGGGGCTCATGGTGCCGGCTGCTTCCCTCCCAGGGCTGACTCGGCGCACAGCTTTAATCCCAGAAGCTCAGCTATAACCCCGGAAGCCACTCGCCCAGGCAGACAAACGGGGGTCTGATCGGGGGACTCATGCCATGACCTGGCAGCCAACCCGCCACGTGGCCTGGTAACAGGGCCGTGGCCCAGTGGTTGGGAACCTCTGGACTAGGTGACTTTATGAGGTTCCTTCCAGTCCTGCTTTCCTTTGATCTTATGATTCCATTTCCTGGACCATCAGGGCTATAACAACACTCTATTTAAGAATAGGAGAAACAATTGTCTTCTCTTTCAACCAACAGTAAAGATCTCTTCCACCAGGATTTATGTGCTTAAAAATATGCTCATTTCATTTTTGTTACTAACAAGTAAAAGTAGTTGTTTGTTTCATTCCCTTGCTTAAGTTCATTTCTATAATAGTCATTTAAAGTTGCTGTTCCCCCTTTTTTCAAGTCTTAATATCAGAGAAATACAAGTTATTATTGAGAAATTTTATTTTTTTTTCCAAGAAATGCAAAGCATTGTCTGTTGAACCTCTAGTGATCATTTTTTTTAAATAACTTTTGCTTTCTTTTAGATGATAATGTAAACTGGTATTCCAGTAGTGAAGAGGAAGAGGGAAGCAGTGTTAAATCAATATTAAAAACCTTAAAGAAACAAAGTGAGAATTTTAGGAATCGGCAGCAACATTCCACAGATCAGCATATGCTCAGTGTTCCTACTGACCCACGGCTTGCTAAAGAGAAGGCCATAGGAAATCAAGCTGTTGACCCAAGGTTGAGGTCCACTCCGAGATCAAATACTAGAAAACCTTCCGAATCGGCGTCATTAGACCCAAGACTTGCACGGGATCCTAGAATGTTGAGGATTAATGAAAGTGGACATGCAAGTTCTTCTGTTGCGGGTGCAAAGTTAGATTTACATCATACGCATTCCGGAGTTCAAGTCAAACAAAAAGGAATGGATGATGATGAAGAGGATACGGAAAGAGAATTGAGAGAGCGAGCTTTTCTAATTCCTTTGGAACCTTTACCTGGTGTAACATTAAGGGATCCAAGATCTCAGCTTAGACAGTTCAGCCACATTAAAATGGATATTATCCTGATAAAACCAAACTTTGCTAAGCATATTGTATGGGCTCCTGAAGACTTACTTCCAATACCCTTACCTAAACCTGACCCAGTCTCTTCAATTAATTTACCTCTTCCTCCACTTATAGCTGACCAGAGGCTTAATAAATTACGGAATTTGAAAAATGATCCGCATCCAAATGCAATGCCAGCTGACCCAAGACTAGCAGCAAAAGTGAAAAATAGCATAACAAGCAGAAGTGGCTTTTTGGACCAATCTGCAGAGTCGCATGCCAGTAGTTCAAGCAAACTGGGAGATCCCCGCTTACAAAAAAACGTTGATCCCAGACTCCATAGACTGTCTAGTACAGACATTCACCATGGAATCGCAAAGGATTCTCATCCTCCAAAATTTGACCCTCGTCTAGCCAGATCTGGTATTGGTTCATCACAGTCCTCAGAAGCTGTGACTTGTAAATCTGACCCAGACATTCTGCCTCCATATGCACCCAAGCTATCATCAACTGGTGTTAGACTGGGAACTCCAAGCTCCATACTTAGTGGTATTAGTTTATATGATCCAAGAGACCACAGTTCATCAATAGACACTGCTCCAAGTAATTCAGGAGAGAATGGAGAGAACCAGAAAAAAAGTATTCTGAAAAACACTGTAAAAAATGAGCCTAGTCTCTCAGAAGATACATTGCCACAGAAGACTGCCTCAAACGTGGAAAAAACTACCGAAGCATCAGCAGAGGCCAGTTCAGATAAAGCAAATAGCATCAGTAAATCTCAGGCTAAGCATTCAAGCACTGCACCAGCAGTGCATAATCTTCCCATCCAAGCATTGTCAGGATTGATCAGACCGCAGTACAGTGATCCAAGGCAAGTTAGACAGCCTGGACAGGTTAATCAAATGCAGGATAATGATCCAAATGGGGAATCGGATGATAAATCCCTAAAAGATGTTTTCAAGACCTTTGATCCAACTGCTTCACCGTTTTGTTAGCAACTGAGTTCAGTCTTTTTACTGTTGTGAATATTGCAGTTTTCTGCTATTTTGTAACTGGTTTACCTCTTTGCTTTATTTATTTTTAAATTATAATTATCAACACTTTTCAGCTGCTAATCTCAGAACCACATGCGGTTATACAGTATGCTATAGTGTTTGCAAAGCTGTGGTATTTTCTATATTATACTTTTCCAATTTCAGGGAGATGAATTGACATGTAGAAAAAGACATGTATCATGTTAGACCTGATAAAAGCACTTTCATTGTAAATAAGTCATTAAGAATTCAACTCCGAAGACCTTGTATATGTGTAAGTTGTCTCTTTCATAATCAACATTTAGATATAATGATTGCCACTTTTGTATGATTGTATAGGCTCAAGCAATATGATGTACATTACTGTGAGAGACACTATTTAAGACGAGGATTGTCTGACTTACCAAGCCAAACCTACTAACTGAAATATACATAGATGATGTAAGAGGAAAATGTTGATCCTCCTTTTCAGAGCAGTGGATGTAAGACATTGTTTTTATTCATGCAGTCAATATTCTTAGTGTAAAAGATACCTATATCACTTATTGCGGAGTTAAAATGTCATATCTTTAAAAGTATTTTATTCTATACTGTAAATAGAAGAAATTGTGAAGTCAATAACTAGAAGAACATTACTGTTAAAGTAGAGAATACCTAAGTTCTCTAATACAAAAAAGTTTTTATTTAATTTTTCACACATACACAATTCTGACTTAGTGTGATAGGTTACATTGTGGTGTTAATGTATTGCAATGTATTTTTGTATTCAGATGCTTAATTTGTATTGCTTTTTTGTATTGATGTAACTGCAGTACTTGTATTCATTGTGTCTTTATGACATTTTTAACAAAAAAATTAAAAAAGGGTACAATTAAAGTCTAGTAGTGACTATTAAACTAATAAATTACCAGAGAGTTGGACTGTGGGAAAGCAGTAATAGAAAATGTCCGAAGCAGAGATGATAATCAAATATGCTGTAAAATACTCAGCTGCCACAAGAAGGTACTGCAACAGGATCTGGCTGTACTCTCGTAGGCAAAACTCCCATTAACTCCAAAGGGACTATTAATTGAGCAGTGTCATCAAGATCAAGCCCTTCATGTTGCACTCTCTCTTGCGCATGTGTGTGTTCACTCTTTCTCTCTCTCTCTCTCTCTCTCGTACTTGCTTGCGTTCTTTTTAACTAAATATAGCTAGTCATCAAAGGCATGTACCATACAGAGTGCCAGGTGTTATCATGGGTCTTTCACCCATGAGGATTTAGTAGCTCAGACCACAGCTGACTTCAGTTCTCCTTGGTTCTACCCTTTGGGCTGTCTTTGTGTATGGCTCTGTTAAATCTACAGTAATTAGTCTTAAAAGTATAAAAAAAGACAGTATTTTTACATCTGCTCTTTTGCAGGTATCATCTGCTACTAGATGTCCT
>NW_005842125.1:1205280-1206877 GCF_000455745.1 Alligator sinensis | reverse complement strand
CTCTTTCCCAATGTAATTCCTCTTTGGATTCTATTCTATTCCCTTCCCTTTTCTTTTAATGTATTTGATTGAGATGACAATCATGGCTGAGACGTTGTTCATAGATGATCATGTTAATTGTACCTATGCAGTAACTTGGATACAGAGTCAAACAATCTTGTTTCATGAATGGAACAGAAAGGATCAAAATGGTAGTCTGATGATAAATGCTACCTTTGTGCAAGTTGATTAGTTACTAGTTGATTATAGGAATTAAACTGCTCATTTTGATTTCCTGGTTAGTTTGTTGTTAACACTATATTAACAAACAACACAGTATTAACAAACTAGCACTCTTAATGCGACTCTCAACAATTGTGCATTGTCCATTTGATATGAAAATATAAGAACACAAAGAATTGTCATTTACTGGGCCAGACAATAGATGTATCTTGCCCAGTATCCTGTGTCGCACAGTGGCAGAGAGTGGATGCTGAAAAGGAGACTGAATTGGGTATGACCAGGGTATTTTTTCCCCACTGTTCCTCTCACTTGCAGCCTCCAGCAGTTAAAGTATAGGAAGTTCTGGTTCAGAAACTGTACCCCTAACTCCCATGCTCAATAGCTACTGATGCCCCTTTCCTCTAAGAATTTATCCAGTCCCTTTCTGAACTGGCTAAACTGTCTGTTTCCATCTGGTGGCAGTGTGTTTCACGCTTTAATTACACACTGTGTGGAAAAGAACTTCCTTTTGTTAGTTTTAAACTTACTACCTACTAGTTTCACTTTATGATCCCTAGTCATAGTAGTATTTAGTATTGTGTGAGAGGCTGAACAATAAATCCCCATTTACTTTCTCTTCACCATTTAATATTTGTAAATCCTTATTGTGTCCCCCTTCAAACCTCTCTTTTCTAAACTGAATAGGTCTAGCCTCTTTCTAAACTGAATGTCTTTCTAAACTGAATAGATCTAGTCTCTCCTCATATGGTAGCCCCTCCATACCACTAATCATCTTTGTTACCCTTCTCTGGACCTTTTCTAGTTCTTTACCTTTTTTGAGATGTGAGGACCAGAACTGGACACAGTATTCAAGGTGTGGATGCACCATGGATTTATGAAGAGATCATGATGATACTTTCTGTTCTGTGTACAGTTCCCTTCTTAATAATCCCTAACATTTTGTTTGCCTTTTTGATGGCTGCTTAGCACTGAGCTGATGTTTTTAGAGAACTGTACCACAATGACTCCCAGATCTCTTTCCTGTGTGGTAACAGCTAATGTAGAGCCCATCATGGTGTAGGTATAGTTTGGGTTATTTTTTACCATGTGCATCACTTTACACGTACCTGCATTGAATTACATTTGCCGTTTAGTTGCCAATTTCTAGTCCACAAGTGGATGTTTCCCTGTAATCCCAAGACTACATAACTTCATTAAGAGCCTCTGATGGGGGACCTTGTCAAAAGCTTTTTTGGAAGTCCAAATATACCATGTCAACAAGATTGCCCTGATCTAGCTGTTTATTGTCAGATTCACAGAGCTCTAGTAGGTTGGTAAGGCATGATTTCCTTCTGACAAAGCTATGTTGGTTCCTCCCCAGAAAGTCATGTTCATC
>NW_005842125.1:1201538-1205244 GCF_000455745.1 Alligator sinensis | reverse complement strand
AACCGTTTTGTTTTTTTTTCCTAACTCCTGTGAATCTGTTTGTACCAATTTTCCAGGAACCAGAAGTTAGGCTTACTGGCCTGTAGTTCCCTGCATCCCCACTGAAGCCTTTTTTAAAATATGGGTGTCACATTGGCAACCCTCCAGTCCTATGGTACCGAGGCTGTGATAGGTTGCATGCTCTAGTTAGGAGTTCACCAATTTCTGTTCTGAGCTCCTTAAGAACCCTAGGGTGAGTGCCATCAGGTCCTGGTGTGGTTTGTTTCTGTTTAGTTTATCAATTTCCTCTACAACCTCATGTATTGAAACCTCAGTTTGGGTCAACTCCACTCCTAGAGAGGAGTGGATATGGTGACAGAATTTCCCTAACATCTTCCACAGTGAACATAGGTGCAAAGAATGCATTTAGTTTCTTGGCAATGGCCCTGTCATCCTTTAGTGCTTCTTTTACAAAGGCCCAAATGACTGCCTGGCAGGGCTTTGGCTTCTAATGTACTTAAAGCAATTTTTACTGTTACCTTTTGTGTCTTTAGCAAGTTTCTCCTCAAATTCGTTCTTGTCTTATTTCAGTTTTACATTTGCCTTGCCAGGGTTTATGCTCTTTTTTATTTTCTCCATTGGGATTTGACCGAGTTTTTTAAATAAGCCCTTTTTCTGCGTATTAGCTCTGCTGTTCTGCTATTAAACCGTGCTGGCTTTCTTTGGGTCGTGTCTCCATTTTTTTTCTTTTTGATTTGCAGTATGCATTGGCTTTGTGCTTCCAGTATGGTGTTCTTAAGCAATTCCCTGCAAGTTCTGCCTGCAAGTTCTTTGTCTCTTTAGGGGACCCTTTTAACTTCTGTCTAACTAGTTTCCTCATTTTGGTGTAGTCTCCCATTTTAAAGTTAAGGCCTACTGTGGTAGATTTTCTTGTCTCCCCTCCTACATGAATGTCAAACATTATGGTCACAATTGCTGAGCAGCTCAGTAATGCTTACCCTTTGCACCAAGTCCTGTGCATTACTTAGGACTATATCAAAAATGGACTTTTTCCTTTTGTATGTTTCAAGACTAACTGATCTAGAAAACAGTCTTTTATGACATCAAGAAATTTGCATCCCAGCCTGATTTTAGATTGGCCCAGTCTATTTATGAAAAGTTGAAGTCCCCCTTTATTACTGTGTTTTCTGCTGTCACCACCTCTCTCAACACCCTTAGCATTTCTAGCTCACTGCTACCATCCTGATCTGGTGATTGATAGTATTTCCCTAGACATACCTTTTTTTTTCCCTATTGATACCCAGGATGTCTATCCATACAGATTCTATGGTACCTCTCTTTATCAGATGAAAAGTGTAACCTATTTGATTCCATGCAGTCTTTGATGTAGAGTACCACTTCCCCACCCGTACAACCTACTCTTATCATTTCTGTATAATTTGTATTTTGATATTACAGCATCCTATTGATTTTTTTTCCCCTCGTTCCACCATGTTTCAGATACCTATTATGTCAGTATCATTATTTACTACTGAGCATTCAAGTTCCTTCACTTTTGATCTTAGACTTCTAGGATTAGTATAAAAGCATGTGTACTTTTTATTGTTGCCTGGTTGGTTACTTCTGTGTGACCTTTTACTCATTAAAGGTATTTGCTTGTGCTTGTCTTCACCCTGTTTCTTATCCCTATTTTTTATGGTTTCACCACTGTAGGGTGCGTCAATATGAACTGTGTGCTGTTCTGCACTGTCAGTTTTAACCCATTTTTAGTTTAAAAGTTGCTCTACCACCTTTTTAATGTTACATGCCAGCAGTTTGGTACCATTTTTGCTCAGGTGGAGACTATTGCTTTTGTCTAAAGTCTGTTATAGATGTCTATTCAGAATTATACTTTATAGATTTCTATTCAGAATTATCAACTAGTGGTATGCAAAGATCTGTTCTTGACCCACAGACCTTGGGTTAAAAAAAGTAAATTAATGATTAATGTTCAGAATACTAAGTTTGCAGTAAAAATTCAGTAGTACAGGTGAGTGACTTGGATTACTTAGGAAAACGTAGTCAAATGTGCATTTTGATACAGCTAAGTACACAGTTACATCTAGGAACAAAAGAATGTACTTGCACATTAGATGGAGGCTATGTCTGTAAAAGCTATGATTTTTAAAAGGATTTGCAATTGTAGAGAACCAATGGAATATGAAATTCTAGTGGTTTGCTATAGCACAATGGGCTAATACTTGTACTTGGATGAGGAATATCCTGCAGAAGTTAATGTTAATTTTTTCTTTGTACATGGTATAAAGATGACCATTAACTGAGTTCTAAGTCTAGCTTTAGTGTTAAAATGTTTTAAGTTGTTGAAAAATTAGGATCCAGAGAATAACTTTGAGAATGGTTTGAGGATGAGAAAATGTGTTACAGGGAGAGACAGGCTTCAGCTTGTTTAGCTTATCAAAGATCAATGGCCTGTAAGAACTTACTAGAGAATACAGAGGTGGTCCTTTAATTTGCCAGATAAAAACATTACAAAAGCCAATGGTTGAAAATTGAACATGGCAAAATCTCAGTTGGAAGCAAGTTGCAGTTTTAAGTGGGGAGCTTAACTATTGGAACAGCTTACTTGGAGATATGAATTCAACTCAAGACTTTGAATAGATTCAGGACTTCGGATGTCCTTGAAAGATGCACTCACCTGGAAGACATGAGCTATTTTGGAATCTTAGGGTAAAAACTGGGTTGCATTCATCAGGAGGTCAAACTTAAATGATCACAATGTTAGCTTGTTTAGATATTCAGATATTCTTAGATTTGACATTATAAAACAAGAAAGGTAAATAATTCCAGGCTTCAAGACTTTTGCTAGTCAGCTGCAAGGAGCAAGAAGAAATTTTTCCTCCTTATCACTGCTTTATAGATGCTGGGGTGGTATTTTTGCCTTACTTAAAAGCATTGGACATTGATTGCAGCTGTGTGTGTTGATTGAGTACTCATTTTCCTGCCCATACTAAGAAATATCTCTGGTCATGGCTACCTGGCCTTCCTGTTTAACTCAGAATCAACTGATTGTCATACTTGGGGCTGCAAAGGAATTCCACCCCCCCACCCCTGTCCCCTGGTCAAAATTGCAAGGAATATGGTGGATTTCAGCTTTCACTCCAGCATGAGATAATGGTCTTTCTGGGATCTCAGAGCATACAACCAATTTTCTGCCTCTGCAGTTGCAAGCAGTGCCGTTGTTGCCATTCGTTTTTGTGTGCAACATTGTAGGCTTTGCGATGTGCTTTGTGGCTACTGTCTATGAGGGGTAGCCAGTTTTTAGTAAATTGTTTTCTGGGAATGCAGGGAACTGGATTGATTTAGACCCTTAGAATCAGAGAATCAAAATTAGAGTTGGAAGAGACCTCAGTAGTCATCTAGTCCAACCCCTTGCTCAAAGGAGGACCATCCCCAACTAGATCATCCCAGCCAAAGCTTTGTCTATCTGGGTCTTAAAACCCTCCAAGGATGGAGCTTCCACCACCTCTCTGGGTAAGCTGTTCCAGTGTTTTACTACCCTTCTAGTGGTTTTTTTTTGAAATATCTAAGCTAAACTTCCCTTGCTGCAACTTGAGACCATTGCTCCTTGTTCTGTTATCTGCCACTACTGAGAATAGTCTAACTCTATCCTCTTTCAAACCCCCCCCCCCCCCCCCCCCCCCCCCGTTCTTCTCATACTTACATTGCA
>NW_005842125.1:1191605-1201487 GCF_000455745.1 Alligator sinensis | reverse complement strand
CCTCCACCCCCCCCCCCCCCCCCCATCTGGTAGTTATCCTTAAATTAGACCTTGAGTTTAAATCTTAGGAAAATCTCTGGAATAGTTGGACAGTGAGATAGCTGGATAGACAGCCCAGGGAAGTCATAGTATCTCCTTCATTGGAGGTTTCAAAAGGAGGCTGGGTAAATTTTTGATAGGCATGATTTAGGCATAGCAAGTTCTGAGCTGCTTTTAAAGTAGCCGAAAGAAATGAAGGGAAGGGCCTGAGCACAGGAAGAAGATAAGGAAAAGTAAATGTGGCCAACTGTACTCCTATTGAAACCACAACTCTCACTGATTCTAGTCAAAGCAAGCCATTGAATGTGACTTGCTGAACTCAAGGAACACAACTTAGCCTGCTGATTCTGCCCATGGCCTAGAAGTTGATGATTTTTCAGAGTAAGCTATATTACTCTTGTAATGAGGACAATGCCCTGGTACATCACAATGATTGTGCAACATCTAGACTAGCATCTTTCATGCTACAACCAACCACCATCTTTCTTATGGCAACCTTCTACATATGTGAGTACTAGTATGTCCTCCTTTAGCTTAGACAATTGAAAATAAAATCCAAGTTTTTCACCTTTCCTTTTAGGTTGTTTTCTAAATCTCTTATCATTCTTGTTGCTTTCCTCTGGATATATACCAGTTAATCTTTCAAAATGTGGGCCCCAAAACTAGACAGTACAGCAGCTAAGACCTAGCAGTACCAAGAAGAGTGGGGGTAGTTACTTCCCATATCTAACAAACATTACAATGCTGCTGTTAAGACCACAGTGAGATTTGCCTTTTTGGTAACATTACATTTTGACTTATATTTATTTTGTGATCCACTAGAGCTTTTTTCTTATTGACCGTTGGCCAGTAATTTACCATTTCATATCTGTGTCATTCAAAGGGTCATAAAAAGTAGAGCTGGAAGGGACCTTGGGAGATGTAGTCCAGCCCTTGCTAAAGACAAGATCATCCCCTACTAAACTATTGCAGTCAAGTGTTTATCTACCATGATCTTAAAAATGTAATAAGGATGGAGACTCCACAACCTCTCTGGGTAGTCTGTTTCGATGCTTAACCACCTGCTGATTAAGAAAGTTCTTCCTAATTTCCAGCCTAAATTTCAGACCATTGCTACTTGTTCTGTCACCTACAGCCACACAAAATATTCATCCTTTTTTATAACTACCCTCCAGGTACTTAAAGACTGTTATTGAATCCCCCATCTGCTCCAGACTAAATAATCCTAGTTGACAAATCCACAGTGGTTGTTTTCTGATTACCTCATTGTCACCTAGGTGTTTTCCATTAGATGATGCTGTTGCTTCTCTTCCCTATTTAAAAATTTAAAAATAGGTAGTATGTTTGCTTTTCTCAAGCCATCTGGCATCCCTCCTGTGTTCCATAAGTAAAGCTATAGTTCCCCTGCAGCAGTCACAGAAACCATGATTTGGAAGAAGCTTCATGAAATGCCCTGGCATTCAGTCCAGGAGAGCCTGAATAGTAGCATGGAAAATGCAGTTCAGTCAGGGATATTGGCCTACAACTGGCTTTGACAACCTACTGCCTGGAGGTCAGATCCAGCCCACTAAGAAATTTGACCTGGTCCACAGCAGCAGGGATGAGCCACACAGTGGCAGGTTGGGGCAAACCACTTCAGGGCTGAGCTGTTACTTCAGCTCACCTTTGGTAAGGGAGGCATTAGCCCTGCAGAGTACAAGTCCTATGATGCAGTGCTCCATGACTGAGAAATAAACTTGGTGAGGTTTGCAAGCATGGAGGAAGCATCCTTGGTAACCTTTGCATTCATGTTTTTCACACACTTATGCTGTGCAATTTACTAAATATGACCAAGCCAGAAAACTGCTTTGGCACGTTCCTTAAATATTCCTGAAATTCATCAGGTTTATTGGCTTGAATATATTTGACTGACTTGAATACATTTAACTTATCTAAATATTCTTTACCCTGATTCTCATTCCCTCCCCTTCTAGTCTTTGCACACCCCCTCTTATTAAAATTAAGCACACTGTATAACTTTTCATGAATACTTTTTTTGTGAACAGGGATATCAGCAAGGGTCTGCTCCAGCTTTCTCTGCATTATCTGCTGTTTGCTTTCCTTTTCTGGTAAGCATGAGAGCTGTACTATCCTTGATCATTGTCTTACTTTCAGGTTCTACAAATACATTTTCTTGTTGTCTTTATGCTACTTGACCTCAGCCTTCCTGATTTTATCGCTATGTATTGGTGCTATCTTCAGTTATATATCCTCATACAAATCCTATGTGGTTTTTCAGGTGCTTAAACAATTCTTCATATGGCCATACACATCTTTATGCTTCCTACCCTTCCCTAGCCTTGAAACAGTTAGCCACTGTCTCTCCTTTTAGTCTCTTTCAGCAACTGCCAACTCACTGGCAGTTCTTTATCTCAGTGGTTCTCAACCTTGTTTGTCTCAGGACCCATTTGGAAACATCGATGTCCAGTCCCGTCCCAGTGCCCCTCACTCCTGACCCACTGTCACTAGGCCCCAGCTCCCCAGTGTGTGGGGCAGAGGGTGGATGTGTGGCGTGGGGGTAGGGAGGCGTGGGGGGCCCCAAGCAGCCCATTGCATGTTGGGGCTCTGCCAGCCGGCAGGGGAAAAGCCACAGTTTCCCACGTTTTTCTCCTTTTAAAGGAGAATCCATTTTTCAAGTTTGTCCATGACTCTTTCATATATTCTTGTGTCCTACTTTCGGGTTGCAACCCATGGGTTGATGAACTGCTTTCGTCTCATACATTATCTGCCTAAGAGACCATACTTATAGTCTCCCCAAGTTTGTCAGTGTTTGCTTTTTTAGAAATATTTGTTGTGCTGCTCTTGCATCTTCCTCTTAGGATAGTGAACTCATAGTTTTCATAATCACTTTCAACCAGAATATCTTCTACATTTAGATTTTCAACCAGTTTCCTGTTAGTCAAAATCCAGTCTAATGTAGCTGCTCCCTAGTAGTTTTCTTTACCTTCTGAAACAAAAGGTCCCTTCCACATTCAAGAACTGGACAGGTTGTAAGTATCACTGTCTTTTGATAAAGTACCCTACAGGAAACCCCTAATGTGACATCACCCCTGTTCTCTTCTTATTCTCTTCCCAGGTGCATTCAGCCAGTTTGACTCCCAACTTTTTGTGAATTTGAGATCCATTCCTGACATACAACCTAAGACCCTTTCTTTTTCCCTGTCATTCCTGAACAAACACTGCTCTTTTATACCAACAGCCAAGTCCTGTATGTCATCCCACTGAGTCTCTGTCACTCCAGCTTCTCACTCCCATGTCTGCCCCTCCCCACACCCAGCTTTTCTTCCAGGCCATTTTTTTGCTCCCCCATAATGACTTATTGCCAGGTCCCTTCAAATTAGGACTGTGCAAAGCTTTGGGTGCTGACTCAGTTTGGAGGTGATTCGGCAGCCAAATCTCTGAATCCAAATTGAATTGGGAGACAAAAGGTCCAAATCGATTTGAAGCCTCCAAATCAATTCGGAAAAGATTCGGAGGAAGATTTGGAGATTCACCAATTTGGGCAGTCCCTGCTTGCCGCCGCAAGGAGCTGGACCCGGGCTCCATGCCAGTAAGGGGGTGGGGGCGGGGACCCCTGCCAGGCCCCATTCTCTGCCTGCTCCTTGACCCCTGCCTGCTGTCCCAGCCCCACCATGATTGCCCTGCCCAGCCTGGCCCCAGCATCCTGGCACTTTAAAAAAAAAGAAAGAAAGAAAGGCCCTGTACTCACTGGCTCCTGTCAGACAAGGTGGGGGAGCAATCCCCACTGCCCTGCACTGCATCAGGGGCTCTGACACAAGTCCCCCATCTCCCCCTCCACACTCTCCCAGCCCTGTCAATGGCTGCCCTGCCTGCGCCTTGGCTCTCTTTTTTTTTTTTTTAAAGAGCCCCACGCTCACCAGCTGCTGCAGCAGTTGGCAGAGCCCCCCCCAGCACAGGGCAATGGGGTTCATCACCCAGGTCCTCCACCTGTCCCCCACAAGGTTGGCGAGTCTTGTGTTGTAGGCTGCTCTTCTTCCCCTTTGGCTTATAAGGTCTGACTCCCAGAATACTGTCCCAGGGCTGAGGAAGCCTAAGCTTTCCTGTCAAGTGCCATTTGCCCAATCATATTCATCCCTAATATTTGTCTGCCATAGCCTCAGCAGGACTGTCAGTCACCTGTGTTCCCAAGCCCTACCACCTCACTCCCAGCAACTTTTCTGTGATGTCTGAATTTGTTTCCTGGCAGTGCCTCTCCAAGGGTGAGGGGTTAGGTCACCAGGGTTCTGGCCTTTTTAAAAGGGACCTTCTGAACCTGCTAGGAAAAGGTGTACCCAGCTTCACCTGCTTGGTAGTAGATGTTTGAGGCCAAGACCATAAGCTGTTTTAGAGCCAGTGGCTAAATACCAGCATCTGGAGCTGCAAAAACAGAAGACTGGAACTGTGTGTGTGTGTGGGGGGGGGGGGGGGGGGGGGGGGGGGGGGGGGGGGGGGTGTAGTATAGTACAACCATTACCTTACAGGAACTCTATGGCTCCTGGCAGGACTTCCACAGGCCAATGAAGCAAATTTCTGGAGTACAGCCTGCTAAGCCAGGGATCAGCAACCTTTCTCGAACAGGAGGCCAAATTAATACAGCTTGGTCCCAAAGTGAGCTAGAGGTAGCAGTTAGATAGTTTGCCACTAGATGGCAAATGATCATGCAAAAAGTGGTAAAGGTGGGTTATGCCAACTTCTGTAACAATAGCATTTTTGGCAGGTCACGAAAACTCGTTCTACAGGCCAGATCCAGCCAATGGGCTGAAAGTTGCTAACCCTTCCCCTAAACCAAACAGCAGTGTCATGTTGACACTTAATCCTTGCATTGCAGTGGACATATACAGTCACAGTTCATAACTTCAAAACATTCAATCATATAAAGCTCATCTGAGATTCTTAATTTAAGACTGCACTTTTATGCTTTCTAAACAGTTAGCTCCACTTTATGGGTTTTGACTTACATAATTTTGACCAAGAAGCTGACACAGCCCTTCTGCTGTCTATATGCCACAGAGTTTGCAGCTAATTTCAGCAACATAACTCCTTGGTTGCCCAGGCCTTAGCTGGCTGCCTCAAACACCAGGCAGCCAGCAAGCAAGGCTACCTGGCAAAGTGAAAAATGAATTAACTGTAGTGGAGGTGGATCCAGGCAGAGACAGAAAACAAAATGTCACATATACAGTCTCTGCTTCAATCTCTTCAGCCTTCATGGTGGAAGTCCCCTGGCAAGTGGGTGGATCTGTCCTACTATTCTGGCTGCAAGCTCCCCTCCCCCTCCAAACAGCAACAGCTGGATGATGGGCAGTTCCCCTGAGCATCTCTGTGCATGGGTCCATTAGGTGGAACTTCCCCTTAAAAGATCTTTTTAGAACAAAAATATTCCCACTCCAAACACTCCAATTCAGTTTCATTTTAAAAACACTGATTAGTTTTGAAGTTGCTTTGAGGGTTTGCTTTCTTCCTACCTGGTTAGTCTCTCTTTCATATTAATCCCTTCTACATTGCTATAAGAGTGCATGATGTGTTCAGAACTCATGACAGAGGGGATATCTTTTATTAGATCAACTAAATGGTTGCAGAAAAATGTTCTTTATTTGCAAGCTTTCAGGCTCACATGCCCTTCCTCAGGCAAAAGACAATGCACAGATTGTAACACTTCTCCCAGGTAGAAATGAAACTTCACATTTGCACAGGAGAATAGAAAGATGTTATAGGTTCCCCTGAGTGGAAAAGTTCATGTTATGCAAAATAGGCTCAAATAACAGTTGGAGCAGTCCATTTACCTCCAAGGTATCTGATAGTAATTAAATGTTTCAGGTTGTTGAGTTGTTTCTTCCTTCTTGGTAAGATGTTTTCTATTGCACATTAGAGAGGCTGATGGCTGAAGTCTGTATGCCTGTCATGACACGTCAGTTCTGCTGTGATATGACCATGGGTGACTGGTGGCTCCTGAGTCTGGGAGGGGGACACCTGCAGAAGCCAGCAGTGGCAGGGATGGGGCTGGCAAGAACCAGCAAAAGCTGCCAGTGGCATCAGTGGCATGGATGGGGCAGGTGAGCTCCGGCAAAAGCCACTGGTGGTGTTGGCAGCAGGGACAGGGCTAGCACGCACCTGCAGAAGCCGTCAGCAGCAGAGGACAATCCTGTTGGGGGGGCATGTGCCTCCCTGTATCCCCCCTACCAGTTGCCTATGGATATGACTGAATAGTCACACTATAATTAATCAACAAAGGAAACCATAGACCTATGGCACCTCTTTTATGCTTTGCAGCCTCCTAATTGCCTAGAACAGCAGTTCATGGATGTCTTGAAGGTTTAATGAACTATTCTTGATCTGTAGCTCATTTGGGAACACTTGATTGCAAGCATCTGTGGTATGATAGTGAGTAGTTGGTGTCAATGAGGGGCCTTGTGAAGAGAAAAACAAAACAAAACCTGTCTCCCCCCAACTCCCCACTCTTACTTCTCAGCAACAGCAGGCATCACCCATTCTCTTCCTCTCCCCCCTGGGGCAGAAGTCAAGTAGCAACTTCAGGGCCCAGGAGAGGCAGACTCATCCCCCAGCTGAGCACTGGTTCTTGCATCAACAGATCTGCCTCCTATATTCATGGATCCTCTGGGGAATCGCTACTGACTGTAATGCATCCAAGCTAAAACCCATCTTGGTCTAGAAATTGGCCATTTATCCATTAAAAGGTACCAACCTGTCCTGGATTCCATGCAATATGGCTCTAGAAGCAAACCTCTGATCCTTGCAGAAACACTTTTGCAACTCCTTGAACAGTCCAACTCTGTACTTCAGCCTTTCTGTATCTTTCTGTTGATTTGAACCATTTCTATTCCCACTTGTTTTAGAAATAACTGACTACGTACCAGACTTATTAAGAAACCCTATGGTCAGGTTTTAGCCATCATAATGGTCTTTCACACTTAAAATTGCATACAAGTGAAGATGGACTTCTTTTTACTTGCACCACACCCAGGAGCATGAGATGTAGCAAACCATCAGCCTATCCTCCACCCCAGAACAATTCTGACTGTTTGACTCCATGCACTCCAGCTGACCATGAATACTAACATTTTTAGTTATAAACAGCAGTACACACTACAGCAGACAGTAGTTTCAGCTTTATATGTTAAAAGGAAGCAGAGTATACATCCCCTCACTAGCAAGGCAGGTAGATGAGTCTTGCCAATCTAGAGCTTTCAAAAGCCTCAGAGATGAAGGTAAGCCTAGTGCAGACTGTTAAGCTTCCTGTTGACTTTGGTCCAGAGTATTGTACCCAGGACATCCTGTCATACAGGCTCTCTCTGAGGAAATAGCGGCCTCTAGGAGGGGCAGGCCAACTGAGAAAAAGCCAACCAACCATTATCCTACACATTTTTCCTTCAACTTGAACCACCAGGGTCAGCTTTTCAAACCTTTCCTGAAGGCAGGCCCAGGTGGCTTTGGTGAAGTCAGAGACTGCTTCCAATATCTGCTGGTAGAGATGCTGATATGAGGTGTCAGTCACCAAGTGCCTTGAGCTGGGGTATCTTATTTTGGAAACAGGCCTAGCAGTCTTCTTGTTGCTGCTCATCCTGGAGCAGCACACTTCAACAAGCCAAAGAAACTACTTCAGGAATAGTTCATCTCACTTTCAACAGGGAAGCTACAGGTTTGGGAGTTGCAGGCTTACAGGGAGCTTATTGCTCCATTGTACTTTGGGCCACTGCCTTGGACACAAGACTACCTCTGTCCTCCCGAACCAAGGCTGATAGGTCTCAGTTTAAATTTAAAAAATATTTCTTTCATGCTCTGCCTATCAGATGAGTTCTACCTTTGTGCATTAATGCTATGTTCACAGGTGTGTGGACGTTTGGTTCCTCAGGGGCAACTAGCAGCAGCACACCTTGTGCTGCCACTTGTTATCCTTGGACAGCACCTGTGCCACACACTGGTGCATGGCAGGTTAACCCAAGTTGGGTAAAGGAGGCTGGGGCCAGCACTGGGCTAGCCCTAGCAGCCTTACCTGGAGTCCTGGGGCTACTGCACCCTGCAGCACTAGCAATCCAGCCACATTGAGCCCAGCTAGCAGTTGCAGCAGGCACTGGTTTTGAACAGCACACACTGCCCCTGCATGCACCGCTCTGCTTTTCACCACCCTCATGGGGTTTTTTTGACCCCTGGATATATAGGGCTTGGTCGGTCAGTCAGTCAGTCAATCAAAAAAAGCCACTTGCTGCTCCCTTGCAGTGCAGAGAACTGAACTCGCAGTAGGTGGTGCTGTAGATATGTCTGGACATGGCTTACATGTCCAGTTGCTTGGGGCTGGCCACAAGCCTAGGGGAGGAGGTGAGGAAGTTACTGGTACTGAGACAGTAATTACTCTCAAGTAGCCAACTGGAACATGCTTAAAGCCTACACATTAGGTTTGAACATGAGACTCCCAAAATAAGAGAACACAAACCTGTGTAAGCCAACTGGTATCTATTGCTGCATAACGCTGGAGTCTTCCACATGTTAAGATCCCATCAAGCCAGCACTCTGGTCAGGTGTCAGCAGAGCCCATTAAGGAGTGGGTGGATAGAGGATGGTTATATGGTAGGCAACATTGTTCCTTCACAGTGCACTCTGATGGATTGGTGTTATTGGGTACCAGGCAGCTGGAAGCAGTCTGAGAATACCTAAATTCTGGCATTTAACTCCCTTCCCAATCCTATCTGTCACTCTGTGAAGCTGTATGTGCTCTACTGCACATCAGCAGTTTGGAAGTAAATTCTCCCCTTTCCACACTTCAATGTGGCATAATTATCACAAGCCTTAGAATCTGTCAAACAGACACTAGCTGAGCTAATCCACGGTAACAGGATACTGGGTATCTTCGGTACTAGAGAAAACCAATAAATTTACTTGAGCTTGAAACAGCTGGTAAGTTACTGCAGCTCAGCTTCCATTCACTGCAGGAGTGGATAGATAGGACAGAGTCTGCTGAAATACAGCAAGGCCTACTGGTCCCTTTCAATCCATGTAATTGTTTGTTTCATGTACTCACAGTGCTAGTCTGATCGTGTTTTTAGTATCCTTCAGAAGGAAACACTCTAGAGCCCAGAATTCTGAGAGTGCCGTGGAATTATAGTTTAAATTTTGTCATTTAGTAGTTAATTCCTAAAAACCCCTTTAAAATATTTTGTTCTTTATGATTTAACAAATTCCACTTTACAATTTAAAGATAAGAAACCATGCAACCCCAGACTTGCATATTTTACTAAAAATCTCCAATGAACTGAAAACCCTTCCCTTTTAGGAAGATATGCAGAGAATAACTTGCAAATTATTGTCCACTGCATAAGAATCACATTACACTTTCCTTATTCTTAAAGCATCCTGGCATGCAAGCTAACACTTTCAGAACGAGTTACCAATACCCTTTATGAATGCAGTTCTTTCCCTTCAGACAGGTATTGTACAACTGGATGATCAGCTGAAGCTGCAACCATTAAGAAAATACACTTTAGTCACTTTTTTAGGCCTCATGAATTTGAAAACACCTTCATTCATCTCATTTTAAAGTAAGTGAGACCATGGACTATGGTCACCAAGCTAGAACTTCAGAAAGATACCACATTTGGAAGGTGACAGGTAACTCAGACAAGCTAAATGGAAACTGTACAACATGAAAAAGCCGCCAAACTCAACAGCGACATATATTTTCTAAGTCTTTGCAAGAAACACTTCATTCCCCAAAGACTAAACATCTACAATCCCCTGACTACTACACACAACTCCAAATATGCTTCACAGCTATGCAGAAGAACTTCAGAGAAA
>NW_005842125.1:1191114-1191574 GCF_000455745.1 Alligator sinensis | reverse complement strand
GAAAAAAAAACACTCTTCCCCCCCCCTACCCCAAAAAAAAAAAAAAAAAAAAAAAAGGACCAACTCAGGAAGGAAATCACCATATACTACCAACAACTTAAGACAGAAATCCATGCATGTTCCCAACAATATACAGTGGATACAAAGAGACTACGAGAGGAAAAAAAAAAAAAAAAAAGCTTTCTACAGCATTCATCCTACATAAAAAGAAGAAATGGAACAAATTACTCCAAGAACAAGCTCCCCAGCCACAAAACAACCATCAGAGGAACAACACCAACACCTTACGACCTTCCAACCTCAGACTCGATGAAACAAAGCAGCAACCAACCCACAAATATTATCAATCTCTCCAAACACACGTTTAGCAAAACTGAAAAATCTGTCTTTTCTAAAGGCCTAAGTTTCTATCCAGAAAAATATCCCAATAAAATACTTCAATGTGGAGAACTAGAAGAAT
>NW_005842125.1:1170718-1189183 GCF_000455745.1 Alligator sinensis | reverse complement strand
CCCAGCCCAGCCCAGCCCCTGGCTTCTTTACTTTTCATTCCATCCAGGAAGAGCACACACCAACTGCTGCAGCTTCCTTAGCCTGACGAAGGGTTTTTGAACCCGAAAGCTTGCTTAATAACTATTCTCCAACCATTTGGGTTGGTCTAATAAAAGATATCAAATTCACCCAAGGAACCTTGTCTACAAAACTAGCTAGACAGTTATCTTGAAAACTTAGCCAAGCATCAAAGATGAGCCTCATTTTCAAGTTTAGCAGACCATTGAGTAAAGCACAGTAGATTACTTGTTCCTAAGTGCCAGGATCAAGTCTGCTTATGCAGTGCAATGTACATGTGGAACACCTCTTAGGAAGAATTCACAAGTTTCATTTAATATATACACAACTGATTTTAATCATGTACTGAAAATAAATTACAGGAAATAACTTTAAAATGCAACAGAGGACAAGAACTTTCACAACAAACATTCCCATTGATTTCCCAAGGGGGTGAGAGATTGCAGTGCTCAAGGCAGGTAAATATCACAAATATATCAAAAACTTCAAATCGTTTATGCATTCACACATTTACATGAGCCACAAACATTCCTTTACAGGGACTGTACTTAGCCTACCACAGAACCAGGTTTTGCCATAAACTACAAAACTTTGATACAAAAATTGTATTTATATATTTATAATTTCATATACATGCCCTATCTGTGATTTCTTAAAAAATAAGAACTAAACACACTGTACAGACAATCCTAACTCATTGCTTCAGAGCTGTAGGCAACATTGTTTGGATGGAATTTCTCCCCCCCAACAAAATTAATGGCATATTATATACATGAAGGCTAAACTGCAGAAAAAGACAGCTCAGTTTTCTGATATGCATCTCCTTTTGGACAAGGTCTGTGAGTTTAAAAAAAAAAGGCAAGACAATGTACACATTGAATCACTTCCTTAGTTACAACAGTTAGTTCTAATGTCATTTGTGAGGAACTGATACATGCATTTGTGTAATACTGGTATAAAAGGCAGTAAAGCAAGATATATATTTAAATGTAGTGGCTCAATAATGGCTTCACTGATGTCAGCTACTACTGACATGCCCATTCGACTCAATACAGTGATTTATATATAAATACTCCAGAAGTTAAAAGTTTCAAATGGGATGTTGTGAGGCTAAATACATTCCATTAAAAGACTTTCTTAGATAGGTTTAACAGTTACTTCCCTGAAATATCCTTGTACAGAGGACCTATTTCCATTGTAAGCCAGACTGCATTACCTCAAGACATGGAGGAAAGTCACCCACCCTGGCGCACAGGTGTCCAATACATTAGGACTGCATTTAAAATTCCCCTTGCCAGTCTCCATGACACAAAACTAGTGTCTTAGAAGCAAAGATTGACAAACTTCTTGCACTTGGTGGCAGCAATCTGTGAAGCCAGTCACACTAAACTACTTCTACAGTTGATTGTAAACTTTGGTTTATTTATTGAGTTCTCATTGTACAGCAAGCATGTCTAGGATGAGAGGACAGGGTTGAAGAGATGAACTGTCAGTCTGTCTTTAATCTGGCATGTTGAGACACCTGTTCAGTCAGGCTTGCTTTGATAGAGTTTGTTACAGACTGCCTCATGTTATCTTCCATCAAGTTATCACTCAGGGGCTTCAATACCTGTGGTATGAGAAACATGCAAACAAAAACAAACAAAACAAAAACAAAAACAAAAAAAAAAGTGGTGAGGTAACCAAATAAATCCTTTGAGATATAAAAAAAAATAAAGTATAAAAATACAACAATTAAAAGTAATGAAAAATAAGATCTTGGAATCTGAAATAAAAACAAAGATGTGATGAATTAAAAAAGGAAAGTGGTAAAGAGTTGTGCTGCTACAGAAATGAGGTTATTCATTAACAGAGTATGAACAAAAGCGATTTCTTCCTATACACCAGTATTTTGACTGAATTCAAACCACTTTACAGTTCCTAGAAGATGGATGTGCAATTCCATACCCTATCTGCAGCATCAATCTGGTACGTTTACAGCATTTATGCAGACCGGCCCAGACGGTCCTGCTTATTGTCCTATGTGTGTAAGTGTGAACACTTCAGATACAGAAAGAAAGTTAAAAATACTGTCTAGTTTTTCTTCTTGTTATTGTTGGATGAAAGTCGCTGCCGCTGCGCTGAGGCAAGAGCACGGCGAATCAATCGGTGTCTGAGAACTTCAAAGATTTTGGAAAACACCTAAAACATGAATTGAGCTGTTAGTAAAAAGACTCTAGCAGGTGGAAAGAAACTAAAGCCAACTAATAAATAAAAATTTGATCTTCATTAAGTTTCTCACCTTCCTGGGATTCCTCTGAAGCAGAGAGAAAAAGAGAGAAGGCCAAGATTTAGAAGTGGTCAGTAGCAAGAACATGCACGAGACTAAAGGAACCTACCTTTGGCGTCCAAAAGATTAAACCAGAAATCAGAGGAATTCACTGGCTCTTTATGCGTTATTAAACACATCATCCAGCTATGGCAGTAGCCACTGCCCACAAGAAAGGAGCTGCCAGTACTGCTATATAACCAGCACATGCTCTTGGTGGGAACACTGCTTACACTGGCAAGAGCTCATTTTGCAGGTCTCTACACTAGAGCTTTTCCCTGGACAGTTGTGGATCAAGGAGCAATTTCCCTTCTTAACAAACATATGGCAGCAACACATTCAATACAGGCTGAGAACAAGTGCAGAGTAAGGATCCAACAGAAGCAGTGCTTAACCCATGTTGCTCTAGCTTGATGTAAAGTCCAGCCTTGAGGAAGCCAATTCAGAAGGAAGACAAAAAAAAAGGGTCTGATCAGACTTCTAAACTAAAAGATGTACAGGAAGCCTGTAACTTTCAAACACTCCCAGAAGTTAACTAGGAGCTAAAAAGTAAAGCCATTTGCATTCTCAGAGACTTACAAGTTACAATCCTGTCCCCCAGTTGCTTCCTTGATCTTAAGTATGTCAAATTATCCTATACAGGTGAAAACAGTCACCACACTACTACTGTACACTCCCAGAGTACCATTTTACATAAGGAAGTCTTCAAGGAGATTCCTTATTCAACTAGAAAAAGTACCAATTTAACACATTAAGGCACATGCCCACTTCAGGATCAGCTTTTTTACCTGTCCTCTCAGCTCAGTTCATTGCCTATTAACTCATTGTAGCAGCATCCAAAATACCTTTCTGCCGGTGCTGTAGGTAGCTGTTTTAACTGCTTTTAAGGAGTAACTTCCTCTGTATCAGTGGTTCTCAACCTTTTCTGTACCAGAACCTACTTGTAAACATTGATGGCCACTCCCAACCCACCGCCCTCAGCCCCTAGCTCCCCAGTATGTGTGGGACAGGGGGAGGGGATGGGGGACCCCAAGCAACCCCTCACAAAGGTAATGACAGCCTGCGAGGGAAAAACCATATTTCCCACATTTTTCTCTTTTAAAAGGAGAATCCATTTTTAAGGTTTTTTTCACAACCCTTTCATCTACTCTTGCGACTCACTTTTGGGTTGCGAAATATTGCTCTGTATTAACCCTCAAGTTTTAAACAGTTAAACCAACAAGAAAAAACTCAGTAAGATTGGTTTAGAGATAAAAACAAAATAATGTCTCCTAGAACAACTATTTCTCTGCTAGCCTAAAAGCCAATGGAGGTCATGAAGTCACCTGGTCAAACAAACAGCCATCCCAACACACATCCAGAAGAGCAACCCACCACTCACCTACTCAATACATCACCTGTAACATCTAGTCTTCCTGACAGAAGGCATAACCATTCAGTTAGCACAGTGGGGGGCAACCTTTCTGGTAGATTTGATACAAATTAAGCCCTGCACCATCCAAGTGTGCATCCCCTTCCCTTGTCTGACCTGCTACTCTACTTTGTTGCTTGCCCCCTTCCTTAACCTGCTGCATGATGCAGAGGCTGCCTGTGCCACTTTTGGCATGTGCTGCAGATTGGAAACCCTGAACTAGTGTTACAACTAGTAACCAACTGCTCTAGGAACTTCCAGGCCAACTACATCAGTAGTTGGAAGCTGTTCGGTTTTAAAAGCTTGCCTCTAGGAATTTTTACCAACCTACCTTATTTTCTACTTTACTTACCAAAGTATGTTGATAACAAGAATTTCAAGGCAACTATTTCAGGTGCTGAGACATTAGAAGGTGGCTTGAGCTGCTTTTATGGTCTGAACTCTCCAGGCTGAGGAAGTTCATTTATATCACCAAGCTCATTTACCTTCCAGCAGACCTGGCATTCTTTATCAAAGCTATTGCAATATAATTGACAGCATTAAAGAACGATTGCAACTGAGAAGTCAGTTCAAGAAAGGGACTGTCCATAGATAAATGGATACCAACCTGTTCCCATATTGCTTCAGCAATCTGATCAATGACTGTTCCAACTTCTCTGAACTCCCCAGAGTACTTAACATATGCCCAAGTACACAGGGATACAAGAGCCAGCCCCATTATAAGATTACATAGGGTAGCTATGGAGTTCATGCCAAGGAACCCAGTCAGTCCTGAGATTATATACATGGCGAACATGACAGCAAACAAAGTAGCAGGGGTGCGGGCAGCATAAAAGATGTTTTTGCCATCATTGTGTTTCACAAAATTTGCATAGATTTCATCCATCTCTGCTTCCAGCTGGTCCTGGTAGCAGCGACAGAACTCTTCCCCTCCCATCTTCTTCACAGAACGGAACTGCTTGACAGCCGACTCCCTGAAATCCTGGTGCTTCCGTTCCAAGTCGGACGGGGCGATGTAAGGCTTGTCTCCACCACAGACCTGTCAGAACAGCAACCAGAGGTGGAGTTCAACACAGAAACAGAATTCAGCTACCCTCAGAATGAAGCCAGCCATGACTTGTCTGACATTTTTATTCCTTCTAGGGCAATCACATTCTTGACTTGGGGCTCCTGCAGGCAATAAAAGCCTTGCCAAATGCCAAGTACAGCATTGTTTCATGTAGCTAGGAGTTCACTCCAAAGAACCCAGTCAGCCCTGATTTCCATCTCCTCCTGTGGCTGTGGAGGGAATTTTTTTGGAAGGAGGAAGGGAGGTGGGTGAGGGATCTACGGTTCAGGACTGCATATCCACTGCTGCCATGGCCCCCTTCCAAAAAAACTTTTTTTAAAAAAGGAAGTGTGCATATAGGTAGGAGAGTAGTCTTATTTTCACTTAAAATGGTTTCAACAAAAAGGAACTTGCTATATGCTGAAGTGCTTCTAAAAATTTGCTCAGAACTTTAGCTCTGGATTGCTGCTCTTATTACAAGTACTGTACAATAACGGCAGGAGAGGCCAGGTGACTGATTAATAATAGCTCCAGGGACAGATGATGTTTTTGTGGAAATGCCTCTCAGATAGAAAAGGAACTCCTAATCCCTATAACAGATCAACTAGTTTTTCAACTCCCCCCCCCCCTTTCCGCCATGAGGAGCCAATGGGTTTTTTTGCTACTTCAGCAATCAGCTGATTTAAGCTTTTGCCTAACTTTAATGGGGTGATTTAAGTGGGACTTGAAGCAAATCCACTGCACGAGCTCACAGAACATCCATAAGGTAGCACGAAGTGGTGAATGAAGTTACGCACACAAGTGAGAGACACAAATGGCTTGGATTCCTTCAAGTCCTGGATAAGAAATGCTAGTACTTTAGCCCACATCTTTTTATGGCTTCCTAGACAGTAGCTAGTGTTAGAGAGATCTAGAGAGAATGATCAGAAGTCACTAGAGTACTCCAACGTACACAGTTGTGCAAGCACTCATGTGGCATAGCTTACAGTTGTACCAAAATCTTCATTCTTTGCTACTTAGTGTCACTTGCCATCAACTACTATTAAAACTCTCAAACTGCATAACAAGTGGTGTTGCAGATGTCTTTCATACCCCCACTTCACCATCAATTTCCTTCTCCCTCCATAAAAGGGATTGTATGCCCTTCTGCTGGACAGGTGATCTTTACCTGCTAGGTGTACAAGCCCTGAGAGCAAGTCAGTTTTTGTATCAACATAGCAACAAGTATGTTAACTGTAAGCCTAAAAGCCGCCTCTGGTTATACAGTTGCCTTAGTTTTGTAAACATACCTGCTCCATGCTTTTGCTGTACAAGTCTTTTGCTCCTGCCACTGCAGCAAGATTATTGGCTTCAGCTGTTGCCTTAAAAAAAAATATACACATTAAGGACCATGCACAAGTGACTAACATGTCAGCAGCATTATAAGGTCATCACATATTAGGAATCCAACTCTCCTAGTTTTGTATGTTTTCCTAAACTTTGAGACGGTTGAGAAAGCCCTTCAAGTGAATACAGAATTACACTGTAAGGTACCTCAGTGGAAGCAAAAACAACATCAGCTATAGCTTTCTAATAATGCTACACATTGAATATCCATGTGCCTGTACACATCCAAATAAGTTACCAAACAAGTGACATCCAACAAAATTCATGTACTTGAACAGAGTCAGAAAATTGATTATGTAATGAAGTCAGGTACAGACATGACACTTTTACTGGTATAATTGATAAGACACTGGTCTAAAACCCATAACAAAAGTTTAGTACCACAGACTGGTTTAAATAAATAAATTAAAATAAAATAAAAATTGCAGAACCTGGTTTAAGATAGGCAGCCTGCTCCTCTCCTGCCCCTCAAAAGGGCAAATGTGTTGTTTTGTTAGTTACGGATCTAAAAATTAGGCTGCTAACAGAAAACTGCACAACTTAGCTTGATTCTACCTCTGGCTTTTTGAGTGTCTGTACTTAGCCAGAAAGATTTCTTCTTCTTCCAAGAAAATGGTCTCTACAAGTTCCCTCGTCTATAGCTGGGTTCTCAGAGCATTGTAGAAAGTGGCGATTCGTTTGGATCATATATTCATGTGATCACACCCTCCCCTCGGTTTCATGAGGGAAGAGTGGGAACATTGGAAGGGTCTTTTCTGGAGTACTTTGGCAACTCCAAGGAGGTGGTTCCTTGAAGGCCCAGATCCTTTGTGCTGTGTACCTGCCATCTTGACTAAACACACAGGTTTCCTCTCCAACCCCAAGTTTGAAAGGCCCTGAGCCGCATCAGATTTAGTCTCAATCCGATTTTCCCCACCGCTATTCTGAGATGTGCCATTAAAGGAAAACAACTGGTAGGCTAGTCACCCAATCTACTACAGAGCAGAAAGCAGCTTGACATGTCATGGCATAGGTTACTTAACTTACAGGTAGGAAACCTTTTCTGACTGTGGGCTAGAATTACCCACCCTGAGTTAGAGGCAGATGAGCACACACTTGGAACCATCTGCAGCTCATGCTTGTCCCCACAACAGGACAGGGAGTGTGCCTGCGGCCAAAGCCTCTTGCCACAGCATGCTCCTAAAGTCACATATCTGGATCCAGTGGGCCATAGTTACTTACATCAGGGGTTGGCAGCCTATGTGCCGTTTTATTAGACATCAAATCTAATACTGCTAGGAAGAGTAAAAATGTTGACAAAGTGACTAGCTTTATAGAAAAAACAAAAGCAAAACGTCTCCAAGAACACACAAAAAAAAATGGAGGTAGCAGAAGAGACTCTTGTTTATAACCCCTGCTCCATCTGATAGACCCCAGCAGCTTCACTTGAGACTATTCCAAGCCCACAAAGTACATGGGGCTCATCTTGGACAGATAACTGCATGGACATCAGAACTTCAAACCATATGTTCTTCAGAAATCACAATTCCAAATCACTGTAAAGAGTTTACAAAAAATAGAATCAAGAAGTTAAAGAATAAAGAAATACCTGGAGCATCGACTTTGGATGAGGTAGCTCCTCTCCTTGATAGATTTTGATGTAAGCCTGAAAGAGAAATCCATTTAAAAAAAAAAAAGAGATGAGGAAGGGAGAGAGCCAACTACAAACTCTCTCCATGTTAATTCTAAATATTCAAATAAGCAGATCACTCCACAAGTGACATTTAGTTATCCTACAACATTAATCTCTTTGCCTTCAAGCTATATTATGAAGTCAAATAACCAATAATCTCCAATGTTAGTGGATGGAATAAATAGTAGCAAGATAGGATATGTACTTTTATTAGGATTAAAAGCAAATTTCCCCCTCAATATTTAAAAGACTTGATTTATTTATTGAAAAGATTCTACCACTAAAACAGGCGAATCTCATTTTACTGAACACTTTTTATATGGCTTGGAACGAAGCCCCTTCACAGGCAGAAGGGCCACACACCTAGCTCGGGTACTTCCTTACACCAGCAGGGCCTGAGGCTGCCAGAGCAGCACAGGGCTTTGAAGAGAAGCTTCTACCACTGTTGCCAGGAGCAGCAGTCCAGAGGCTCTCAGGAAAGACCGATTTTCTGTTACCAAAATACATTTGGGAGAACTCTGGGTGGTTGGGGAGGTCTCCTTTCCTTCCTCCCAACCTGCTCACCCCAGAACACGATAGCAAGTTGTTGGATCCTCAGAGAAAGTGAGCCAGATCAAGAATACAGGCCTTGCAGTTACAATTTACTGGAAAGCGAGGGCTCCTAGTAGTAATTCCTTGCTTAGAACCAGTTGTACTAGCTGTTCACTGGGCCGTTGGGCCTCCGATGTACCCCCCCCCCGCAATTCCCTTCTTGGAGGTTGTTTCTTCATTTGCTACTAATCCAGGTCCCCTAATGCTTATGTCTAGGCCTGTGTGCTGGGAGTTGCATTTCCACTTAAACAAATCTAAAAGGACAGGGTCATTCCCAGTACAGGCATGACATGCAATTTTAAGCCTTGCAACTCTCAAATTAAAAAGAACACTAAAGGCGACAACCTGGTGACCATGGAACTGTACGTGCTGCTGGTGTATGTGTCAGAGTTGCCAACAGGGGTGTAGGTTGTAACCGTGTTTGTCTAAGGACATAGGCAGACAAGGTTCTTTGGGTTGCCAAAGAAGCCAGAAAAAATTTGGCTTGAAATTTTGACTATATGATCAAAACTGGAAAAACCTCAGCATGGAAGTGCTTAAGAACTACCTTGGACACATGCACTTTCCATATTTACAAAATTAGGATCAAGACTGGAGGCAAAAAAAGCAAACATGTCCCATTATACGAAACTGCTTAATTTAAAAATATGTTAAACATTAATCCATATTCAAAAGGAAAATATGCAAGATTTCGCCATGCTATGGTATATTTCACAGGGCATTCCAAACAGCTTGCATTTTGTTAGAAAATTGAAGGCTCTCTGTTTTAGACAGTCACAAAAAGTTCTGAAATGAAGATGTAAAGCTAGCTTAGCTCAATTTGCAGGCAACCTAAATACCATCATCTATTCTTTGGGAACAAAGAGTCCTAGAATTAGGAGCATTTCTTGTAAGACATTTAAAAAAAGTAATTAGCAAGAGAACGTTTGCCTACCTTAAAGTATTCAACAAGATCTCTACAGGTCACCTTGGATCCACTGATTTCTTTTTCTACCAAGTTTTCAGGGGCAAGCAATAACGGAACCAGATTTCGCAACTCGCTCTTAAAGTCTTCATCAATATCTAGTGGAAATTTAAGTCAAAGAAAAAACTATTAAAACTATGGTTAGTTTCAATTTCAGTACAGTAAAACCTCATGAATCCAGATCTCAGAAACCTGGCCCTCAAATCTGGCACAAGTGGCTGCTCCGGGACCAACCGCCACTCCCGCACCCACGCTCCCAGACAGACAGGAAGGGCTTGGGGGCATGGCCGTTAGCCCCCCCACATGGCGTGCGACTGCCCCAGCCCCAGCCACTGCTTGGATTTCAAAAATCCTGCATTTTCAAGCATGCCAGATTCATGAGGTTATACAGTATTAGGTTACTACCCTATAGAAGCAGAATAGAAAAACTAAATGATTTTTAAAAAGACATCCCCAACTCAGAACAAGTTTTTATATCCTGAGTATTTATGGCTTCAGAATTTGAAAAACTATAGTATTTAAGGATGTCATATCAAAATTGCCAGAGGAGACAATCTTAGTCTTGTAGCCACCGAAATCACTAGAGTAATGCATTCTTTCAAAAAAGGCTGCATCGTGGTTTCAATATTTACACTCAGCTTAGCTGGTGGGGAGTCTCCTGGCTGCAGGTATTTTTCCACCATGCACTCTTTGTGACACAAATACAGCTCTTACACACCAAAGTGTGAATGGAACTGCTGGAATCCTATAAGCAACAGTCACTTTAGACTAGAGGTACACCGATACATCAGTCCTGTACCTGATCGGCACCGATATAGAGAAAGTTGACATTACTGGGAAAAAAAAGATCGGCTTTCTTTGCCCAATGCGGCTAATAATGTGGCCAATAAATGCCCCATGCATGCACAGAGCCACAGCATGCATGCGGCCAGGAGTTAAGCCCGGCAGCTTGGAGAACAGCATTGGTTGCTAAGTCTGTTGTGGGGGAATGCTGGTGGGAGGCAGGGCAGATCAAAGCCCCCGTGGTGAGGGAGGGAGAGAGAGTCAGGCACTGCTCAGCCAGGGCAGGACAGGCACAGGACAGAGCTGCAAATGGCTCGCGGGGCGGAAGGAGGGACAGCTCCTGCCACCTCATGCACCCGGGGAGGCATGGAGGGTGTTGGCACCTGGGTCTGTGCACAGGGTGGGGCAGGCTGCACCAGGCTTTTTCAGGGGGTAGGCAGCACCCTACAGCAAATTTTGGGGTGGCTGCACCCCTTCCCAGAGCCTCCTCTCAGCCCTGCCACTGCCTGCCCAGAAGTGCAGCCGAGCCCAGCCTAGCCCCCCTGCCAGGAAGAACTCAGCACCACCCTGGCCCCAGCCTGCAGTGGCAGCCTGTCCTGCCCCGCCCACAGTTTGAAGTACGTGCCCCCCAGACCCTCCTGGAGTCTGCACATGGCGGAAGCTGCTCCCATCTTTCCCTCCCCGCCAATACGACCTGCTCATGGCTCCGTTCCATGCCCCACCCTGCCCTGGCTATGCAGCACCTGCCCCAGCCCCACTCCCTCCCTCACTGCAGGAGCCTTGCTCTGCACCCCCCCCCCAAAATTACCAGCCTGATGCTGGTCTCCAAACTGCCCAGCTGCATATCAGAATCGGATCGGTATTGGCTGATATGGCTCCTTAAAAAAAGAAGTCAGCCATCAGTATTCTCTATCGGTGCACCCCTACTTTAGACGCAGTTAATCATCAGGGATCCAGGTTTTCCGTTTCCCACAGAAAAACTGAGAAACTCACAGATTTCCCGGTTTTGCAGAGTGCTCTGCAGGCTGCCCGAGTTCCAGCCTGCAAAAGCTGTTTACAAAAATGGCGGGAAAACCCCAACCCTGCCCAGAGGAGCAGGGGAAGAAGAGAAGAGCAGAGCCTGTGGCTTTTAGTCAGTCGCAAGGCCTAGGTCAAGCTCACTTTCTTCCTGGAGTCTGTGAACTGGTAAGTGAGGCTTTCAGGGGACTGGGGAAATATACAGAGTGCCTGGCTGGCACCTCCATGTGTAGCTTAACCTAAGCGGCTGTAGCAACCCTTAAGGGAAGCTGCACATGGAGACACCAGCCGGGAGTGGGGAGATGTGGAGTCAGCCAGGCACTCAATGTTGTTCGCTCTAAGGTGGCTAGGGGGACCCGCACCCCCAGATCTGTACAGGGGCAGGGTGTGGGCTTCAGCTCCCTCCCTGCTTCCCTCCCTCAGGGCAAGACCTGGCACAACTGGGAACAACAGCGCTGGTCTCCTGCGTATGCTGCTGCTCTGAGTGGCAGAGCCTCATGCTGCTTCCCTCAATGCAGCCCCATGTGCTGCTGGGAGGCGCGGGGGGGGGGTAGTAGATCTCAGTGCAGCCCTGCTCTTCCTAAACAAACCACGATCTATATCAAGAACCATTAACAAAATAGAAAGTTTCTTACCATTCAACCTCCCATCAAAATTTGGATTAGTCGCAACTTTAAGACCAGGGTGGGGCAACAGGAAACAGCCAAGGTTACTGAAACATGAGTGAATATGCTTCCTTACATTCTGTAGCTCTTCATGTTGGTTTTGCTTTACCTAAAAAGAGAAAAATCAAGGACTCTAAAACAGTCCTGTTGTACTGCAGTACAACTTAAAATTAAAATGACTAAGCACATGAATAGATTTAAGATGCTTTGCCTCTGGCCTCTCTGTACTTCTTTTGAAGTAAAGTAGAAAGGCTTTTTAGTTGGTCACCTATTGAAAGAGCATTTACACTGGATATAAAAAATGACTAGTCAAATGTGTAGTTAACTTGAATGCAAAGTAGCATCTGAATTAAAAGGCCACAACATATAACAGGGCTGGGCAAAATGTGGCCTGCCAGGCCATTCTATCCGGCCTGCAGGACCCCTAAATTTAGAAAAATTAACATTTATCTGCCCTGAGCTGCCCATCATGCGGCCCTCTATGGCTTGCCAAAATTCAGTAACTGGCCCTCTGCCCAAAATAATTGCCCACCCCTGGCATAGATCCTGCAAGTCATAAGCTTACCTGCAATCTTTTTTCTAGAAAATTTTTTCCTCCTTCCAAGCCATATGCATGTTCATAAGGATAGCTCCAATCTCTAATTAAGAACATAAGTGTCTACACAGGAAAAGCACAAGTAATAATGAACAGTTGATATGCTTCTAATATGGGCAAAAAACAAAAGGCAGAGAATTAAGAACCTCATGCCTGCTGCTAGCAGAAGCAGTTACTGCTGTTGGTCACCAGAGTATAGCTTCAAGTGTCACTTTTGTCATTCCACAAGGTGTTTTGATTAATTACAGCTGCAGTATTCCAGCCAGCTCTTTTCTGAACAAAAACTCCAACATAAAGACTTCAGTAGGAACAGAGGATGCTGTTACAAATCCCTCTGGTTTCTCTGTCCTTTGCCAGCCAAGAGGGATGAATATAAGACTTCCTTTCATTCATTTGGAATATTAAGCCAGATCTTATGACACTCCCTCTAAAGAAGGGAAGTTAGCTGGATGGCACTAAGTTGCACATACTTGTAATACCTTGCATCCTTCATTCCTAAATAAATGCCAAGACCTAAAAAGAAGAGCCACACGTGGAACAAAAAAGGATGCTTGCTGTGGTAAATCTTGGAAGAGACTAAATGGTTAAAACCTCTCATCTCCAGTCTTCCTATGCCAAAACAAATAGTACTATAGAAAAACAGTATGCAGAAAAAAACAGACAAGAATACTAGAAATCTGTCTTATATTTCCTTCCCCCCCGACAATGGATAACTTTTACCAAGGCTCAGCTTGTTATAACAGTGGCTAACACCAGCACCGGTCTAAGAAATGACCCCCTTACCCAAAAATGCAGCCACAGCCCTCACATGGAACAAGCTTTCTAGCTGGCTACAGCTTTCTCTATCTTGCACATCAAGCTGTCCGAACGCAGATCTTAAAATCTGTACTGCAAGAGGCTGCCAGTCAGTCATCTTCAGTGGCAATAAGAATAGCTAACATAAGGCCTTCTAAACTGTAGAGTCTGTTACCTGCTTGGCCCAAAACAGACAAGGTCCATCAAGGCAGTGAATATGTAGCCTGCTCCGCTTATGGGCAGAACACAGATTTTGAGAGATTATCAGTGGTTCCATAAGACGACAGAACCTCAGCTCTGGTTAACTAAGTCACCAAAAGGAAAATCCAGGATTTAAGCAAAGTGCAGCCTTAACAGAAGTTACATCAGTGTGGGAAACCTTGTCAGGTCCCAGTCTAGGACCTAGTTCTCTGGAAACTAATGTCTTGGATTTGGTAGTCACCAAAGCTCATCAGTCCTTGCAGAACACCGCAGTCTGGCAGCAAATAAAAACCCGACTCAAGAGCTGGAAAGTTCACCACTATAAAAGCAATTGATTTACCCGCTACCACAGAAGGGAAGCTCACCAAATCTTTGTCTTCATTAAGTGAGGATAAAAATCAACCTCTTCGTGCTGGCAAAGGAAAACACCTGCAGACAATGCCAGGAGGTAGTAACCTCAGGAGGTGGCAATTCAAGTAAGTGAACACTACAGAATGAGATTCTTCATGGTGGAGCCACTCTAACCACCACTAGATTACTGCTTAAAATATAACAAGGGTTTAGGCTCACCTGGAAGGTCAGCAAGTCTGTGAAACAGCCTCCTCTGTTTGGTGACATATGTTCAGAACTATTGGAATTACATTTCTTTTAGCACTTGCCTACCTACCACAGCTCTGCCCTGCCATATGAATACATTCCAAATAGCCAAAATAAGATTCCAATTTCATCCCATCTTATAATTAAATAGGAAATTAAAGTGCTTTCAGGTGCTGGATGTTTTGGCCAAATTGTCAGATTAATTGCCAGTAACCCTGGGATCCAGATGCTCTTAGTTCCTGAGTATCAGTTTGCTCCACAAAACCAAACCAGGACACCAGCATTAAATTTAATTCTAAGGGTTAAGTCTCAGTATACCCATTCCTTTTAGCTGGGGAGGCAAGAGATGCTAGAGCTGCTGCTTTTGGTCTCACACCAGACACGGTTTTTGCAAATAAGTATCTGTGGAGATGCCAGACTGCTTTCTAAGAGGAGCCCAACTTTGGTGACAAGAGCATGTATTCATGAGTATTGTGGGGCAGGGGGAAATCTATGCTGTCTGTAACTCAGAGTACACAGTCACTAAGGATGCTGACAGGTGAACACACCCCCTCCCCAGAATTTTCCAGAAAAGAAAGCGTGTTATAGTTTGACCTGGCTCTCCAACATCTATGGAGATAGTGTGCTTCAGCGACACTTCTTTGCATTTTTATCTAAAGCTGATTCAAATCAGCTGTTAGACAAAGGTGCCACAAAGCCCTGCTGAAGCATGCCATCTCTACAGACATTGAGCAAGCTGGGTCAAACTAACATGATGCTTCTTCTGGGCATGCACTATGCTTGGCACAGGGACCTGGTGAACTTAAAGCACCGTTTTGTTTTTCCACATCTGTACGCAGCATATTTGCTGTAGCAAAATCCAACTACACTAGAAACTCAAGGAGTCCATTAAGAGGTTTCAAAGCCTGATCTTGTTATATTTGCTACTACCTTTCCAGAAAGATTCTATATTAAATTCATACCTGTGAAATAGCAAACAAAATTAGCTTGGTTTTGGAGAGGTGTGAGGCAGGGAGGAGGGGAGAATCAGACTTGTAAAGGAAAGATAGCCAACTCAATAACTAAATAAAATTTATCTCCAAAACATAACCTGACTTTCTACCTACTTAAACATGAATAAGACAAAGCAAGCGATTGGGAGTAAGGAAAGTAATAGGCATTTCATTCATACATTACCTGAAACGGCTTTTGGTAAATTTCTTCCATAGCAAGTCGTCCATACTCTGTAAACAACTATTAAAATGAGACTGTTAAGAATAAGGCCACATATAGATCACAAAAAAATTAAAGTTATTTGCATTGCCAAATGCTTCTTATTTTAAAATCACTAAAAAATTCAAATGTCTTCCAAGTTTAATTCAGTATTACCTTTTACCCTTAAGGATCAGCTTTAGGGTCATTCTAGCCCAGTATGCACCTGTTCAAGATCAGCCACTCCTCAACTCCTTTCATGTGGCTTAGTCCCCTGAAGAGCTCTTTCTGGGCTAACAGTATATCCTCCTAGATAACTCCACCTGACCCTGCTCTCCTACAGCTCTTGGAAGTCCCTACCCTTTTGCTTCCTAGACCTAGATAGGTACCTCTTGCCCAAACGCTCTGTGGGCAAGTTCCCACCTAGCACAACACAGAACCGTATTACGTAGAGGCACCAACTTTATTTAGATATAGGAAATTTTGACTTCTACAAGATAAAGTGTTTGTTCCACACCTAGGAGCCCTGGCTAACTAAGGTACAGACCAAAGCATTCCAAAACCAACCTACAAGATTCATATTCAACTCTCCCTTCAAAAACCCTGGGAAAGATCAGACTTTCCTCACAGGCTGAGGCAGAATTAATAGGAATAGTTCAACTCTTATAGCTTGGAGAAGGAGAGGAGAAAAAGAGGATCCCACACTGGGCTACACTGCAAGCCTTTTAGGGCTTTTAACATTTGGAGTCATTACAAAGACTCAAATGTAGTGCTCAAAATACTGAACTGCATGCTCATAGCAGCTAAGTCCGCTCAAAACAAGCCACTGACTTTTGAACCAGCTTCAGTTTTAGAACAGATCTGAGATATGGACTCATGGGCCACATCCAGATGAGCGAGGCTGTGTGGTATGTGGCACCGCAGACATCTGCAGTGCCACAGGGAAGTGGGGATCAAAAAACCAGCACAAAAAAGCAGAGCGGCAGATGCGGGGGGCAGCGCACACCACTCAAACACCAGAGCCTGGCCAGCCTGAGCTGAGTTCCGACTGTTGGCCAGGCTCCAAGCAGCAGGACTGCTGTTGCTGCAGCCCCAGGAGGCACCCAGGGAAGGCTGCTGGGGCCAGCACAGTGCTGGCCCCGGCCTTCCCTACTCCACCCAGGGTAACCCGTCATGCACCAGAGGGCACATGACACAGGGATTCCCTGGGGACTAGTAGCAGTGGTTCGAGGTGTTCCACTGCTTCTTGTCCCCTGCGAAACGAATGTCCACGCTCATGTGGATGGAGCCATGAACTACACATGGCAGTGCAACTGTGATGGTATAAGCCTGGATCACATTAACAATGTAAGCAATTTCCCAGCCAGAACCAGACAAGACCAATCTTGCTCACTGCTGCTGTGCAATCCTCCAACAGCAGTTAGGATCAGGCTGCACACACTAGAGAACAACTCACATCTCCTCAGTTCACAGGAACATTAAGCTTTCTTGTTACAGTCAGCATTTCAGCCAGTGGGCCCTCAATGTCTTTATCCCTACTAAAACAAAGGCAAACAGCTGCTCTTCTGCACTAAACTAGGGAAGGGCCTCAGCCAGGATCACCACCATAAAGGACACTTCCCAAATCTTTTTCTATTGGCTGACAGGGTAGTATTGATTTGCCTCCAGGCCTAAGGGGCAACTGGCATTAGTATGAATATATGGGGCCCTGATTTAGTCCCAGCCATAAATCTACAAGCATTTGGGACCATAACAATCATCAAGTTCCCAAATAAAGACCTTTTCCCAAATACCAGTCCCACTTCATGGCCACAGCAGCAGCAAGGGGTATATAATGCCATTCCTTCCCCTCCTTCCTCCCCTCATCAAGCATCAGCCCCCAACTGCATGGCTTCTCCTCAGATTACTCCCACCTAATAAAGAGTCTCATCCTCATCTATTAGAGCAGGGGTGAACAATTATTTGAGCCCAAGGGCCACACAGGGAGTTTTCATGAGCTGTTGCAGGCTGGACCCCTTCCCTCCCCCTTCCCCCTGCAACAACTCACTAAAGCTTCTCATGGGGCTTTGGGCAGACAGGAAGCAGTATTCGGAAGCAGGACAGGCAGGCGAGGCCAGGATCACAGGGCTGGGTTGCAGGGCTGTAACAACTCTGGGCCTGGGCTGGAGCCAGAGTTCAGGCCAAGCCACAATATAATTCCTGCACTCCCTGTCTTGCTCTAGGGGGAAAGAGGGAGGAGGGGGAAATGGGAGTGTACATGGGGGAGCAGCGGGGGAGGCCTGCCTGGGCACTAGGCCCCAGGATCCAGCTGGGGGCAGGGGAAAGGAGGGGCATATGCAGTAGAGCTCACTTGGGTAGTGCCTTCTGCAGCTGCCCCAATGGCAATCCACATAGGGCTGAGTCCTGCCCAAGGCAGACCTCACCATGTTCCCACCTGCCAGCCTGGCCCTGGCCCCGGCCCCCCAGTGTGCAGCCCCACATGCTGGGCAGGAGCTACCAGGCTGAAGCTTTCCCCCCTCCCCCGCTTACAGATAAGCAACAGAGCAAATCTTCTGTTGTAAAGACCTCAGAAAGACTGCCACAGGTCAGAACGTTTTTAACATTATGAATTCCCATTTGACATCTGTGTTTATCTTGTGAATTACATTTACACACGTAAGAGCGCAAACATCCTTGACAGGCTCTCCAGGCACCCCAGTGATTCTCAGCCAGGGTGCCATAGTATCCTACTTTAACCTTTTGCCAGCACAGGATGCCACCCTAGAAAGAAACTGGTTTCAAGACATAAGCTTTCATATGCCACAGACAATTTCTGTATCCTTCTAAGAACTGACCTGTTATTTTGCTCAGTCAGTATCTGAATATTCAAACAGTAAGGCAGATGTATTGTGCTCTAGCTGTGGAATGCAGCTGAAGCTAACATATTTCTGCTCTCAAGGTTGGCAAGCACCACCTTTTGCAATGCTGGGTAGGGTGGGGTGCTTTGAATCAGAGAATATGTAAACTTATTTTAAGTTGTGGCAAGCCCAATAGTCTAAGCAGCCAGGAAACCAGGCATGTTTAAAAGGTTTAAAACAACTTTGCATAAGCTGGCTTTTGCATTATGTTAAACAGAGGCAGGGCTCTTGTGCAAGGCTCTCAAAACTCAAGCCCAGCAGTCTCTAGCCAGTCCCACATCATATG